>NC_088397.1:60522023-60724523 GCF_034236695.1 Oncorhynchus nerka
TGACAAGATGGGTCAAGATGGAACTCCGCAAGATTTGGTTGTTCAACATGAAAATAAGACATTCAATAGAAAGTCTATAATCTATTCTGTGACACTATGAGGTAGTGCTGGGATCTCTCCTCAGCCTCTCCATAGAGGCCTCAGAGATCAGAGACAGGGCACCACAGAGACAAACAGAGCCGGATCCTCTACTCTCTGTGTCGCGGCTAGCATCAGAAGCCTAGCGCACTCTCCAGATAGAGAGAAAAATGTCTTCCCAAATTGATTTCTACGCTTCATAAAAGGCTATGCTTATACCTTATTAGATCCCTCTAACTATAATAGCTACATGCAGAATGTTTATTGGTAATGAAAGGGGATCTATGTGACAGATTCGCTAAGCGAGCCAGCCAGCGCCGCCACCGCTCAGATGAGTCTCCTCAGAAGAGGTAGAGTCGGCCTCGTAAAAACTTCAGCCTAAATAGAAGAGAATGTAATTCACTTCATGTGTGAGGAGGAGAGGAGCACTGATTTACAACGCTAAGGCCCAGGGTCTGGCCCCCCTCCCTCTGTTCTCTACCCTCCCTCGCTCAACAGCAACCCCCCTCCACCTGGCCCAAACTTCTGAAGGATAGACACAAGTGATGCCCTTTTCTCTTCTTAATAGTCTTTGGAAGGACTCCACTGCCTGGTCCAGTCAGGAATGAGTGTTTTATTTTAGATGCAGAATGGCAGCACAGAGAGTGGGGCGTTCAGAGCAGGAGACAGGTAGCTAAATTTATAGGGACAGGTAGCTAGATTTATAGGGACAGGTAGCTAAATTTATAGGGACAGGTAGCGAGATTTATAGGGACGGGTAACTAGATTTATAGGGACAGGTAGCTAGATTTATAGGGACGGGTAGCTAGATTTATAGGGACAGGTAGCTAGATTTATAGGGACGGGTAGTGAGATTTATAGGGACGGGTAACTAGATTTATAGGGACAGGTAGCTAGATTTATAGGGACGGGTAGCTAGATTTATAGGGACGGGTAGCGAGATTTATAGGGACAGGTAGCTAGATTTATAGGGACGGGTAGCTAGATTTATAGGGACGGGTAGTGAGATTTATAGGGACGGGTAGCTAGATTTATAGGGACGGGTAGCTAGATTTATAGGGACGGGTAGCTAGATTTATAGGGACGGGTAGCGAGATTTATAGGGACGGGACACTAGATTTATAGGGACAGGTAGCTATATTTATAGGGACGGGTAGCTAGATTTATAGGGACGGGACACTAGATTTATAGGGACAGGTAGCTAGATTTATAGGGACGGGTAGCCTGGAACTAATGGCTGTGAGATATGGATCAGATCCCCTAATTTGTCAGTTGGGGTGATAAAACAGTGGGCTGGGAAAGGGCTGCTGGGAGCTGCTGGGAGATGTGTTTTAGGTGGTGTTGGGCCTGATGAAGATGGATGAGATAGTGTGACACAAGATGGCAGGCAGGGAAGGGAGGAGAGGGGGTTTGGGTTGGCTGAGTTTATGGGGCAGTGAGTTTGGGCTGTGGAGTCACTGGTAAACCAAACACTTGTCACTTCTCGTTAAACCAGGAGTCCTCCTGAGCACCCTTCCACACAAGAGCTCTCCGCTTGGAGTGGGTCCATATACCCTCACAGATAATAGTTACTTTTACTGACTGCAGTGTATACCACACACCCTGCTTTATAGATGATCACCTAGAGATGAAAAACAACTAACAGGGTAAGCCGTAACCACCACCTCAAATACTACTCAAATCTTTAAGACCTTACAACACCACCCTTCTGCTGGGTTTCTCCCTCACAGCACTGCCCTCTCAGCCTCCCCACTCGTTGACATCTGGAAGATGCGTCATTGCAGCTGTGCTGGAGCAGGTCAGCTCTCAGGCCAAAGGTTCTTCAGTCCTGCCCAGAGATGGGACCATTTGGGTACCTATGTGAAAACCCAGCTGGCTGACATCTTCAAAACGCACTGACACTAAAACTGTCAAGTTCACACACCAAAATCCATCCTTTGGCTTTTTTAAATGTATTGATTGAATTTGGAGCAGTTTTAGAGCAGAGGCTTCACCAAGTTGTTCTTATATCAACATGTCTCCAGTGGTCAGTGTGGTTGTTTTATTGAGGATGTGTCTGAGGACTTTAGCAGGTTGATGAGGAGCAAGGTTAAGAGTAGGTTGATGAGGAGCAGGGTAAGAGCAGGTTGATGAGGAGCAGGGTAAGAGCAGGTTGATGAGGAGCAGGGTAAGAGCAGGTTGATGAGGAGCAGGGTAAGAGCAGGTTGATGAGGAGCAGGGTAAGAGCAGGTTGATGAGGAGCAGGGTAAGATCAGGTTGATGAGGAGCAGGGTAAGAGCAGGTTGATGAGGAGCAGGATAAGAGCAGGTTGATGAGGAGCAGGGTAAGAGCAGGTTGATGAGGAGCAGGATAAGAGCAGGTTGATGAGGAGCAGGGTAAGAGCAGGTTGATGAGGAGCAGGGTAAGAGCAGGTTGATGAGGAGCAGGGTAAGAGCAGGTTGATGAGGAGCAGGGTAAGAGCAGGTTGATGAGGAGCAGGGTAAGTCTTTGGTGTTCAGATGCAATGGGGCAGTGCTCTAGCAGAGCCAATGAAAAAAACACACATGACTCCTGAAAATGAAACAACGCTACAATGGGCTCCATAGTCCGTCCAAAATCTTCCTCCCAACTACCTTGCCAAACCGCTGAGCAACATTGAAGACCGATGGTCATTATTTACTTTGGTTAACTAGAGTCAGTTTCTTGGGGTGACCTTCTCAGAAAATTCAGTTTGGTTTGATCTTTGGAGACTTTCAAAGCGTTTCAAAATTAGATGATGAGGGAAACTGCATTAACAAATTATGTCCATGATTTAAATACCTCAGGTTTTCACATGACATCATTTAGCTCTATTATCTCGCAGGAGAGAAAAAGTGTCCTTTTAGTTTTCAACCCTGTTCATTTTTTTCCTTCATTTTTAGACTTCAAATTACCATCAATTTCCAGAAATACTCGAAAGAGGCAAATGCCTGAAGCGATTCTCTCTAATATGTCAATGTAATTGACCTACAAATATGGTTGTGAAGTGCCTGGAACATGGACAAGACAGAGGACTCTCTATGCTCTGTAACCCAAGGGTTCCCAGTGGGGTAGATCGAAATTATTACTATTTTTATGTCTATTAAACAACAGATTAACTGAATTTGGGGTCAGTGAAAAAACTTTAGAGGGTGCGATACAATAGAATGTAATATTATTCATCCAAAATTATTGTTCTTGACCCTTAGAAGCACATGGGCCTGGGAGGCTCACGGGATATTGGTATCCACAGTATTATCCCCAGAAAAGTATCATTGTATTCCCCCCCACCCATTTTTGTTGTTAACATAATCCACTGTCATTTAAGTTTTAAAACTGCAATATTTTCTCTCTGTCCCATGGCAAAATGTGTAGAATTGCAGGAAATTAGTTTTAAAACGGCAATATTTTCTCTCTGTCCCATGGCAAAATGTGTAGAATTGCAGGAAATTAGTTTTAAAACTGCAATATTTTCTCTCTGTCCCATGGCAAAATGTGTAGAATTGCAGGAAATGAGCATTAAAACTGCAGCATTTTCACTGTGATGCAAAGAGGGGGGCTTTTAAAAAAACAATCTGAGGGCCCGAGACTGAATCGGTGCAGCAATGCACTGCAGAAGTCATAGTCAAAAAGTATATTTCTATCGCACTCTGAAGTAGGTGTTGTGTTCTTATATTATGAGGGGGTCCACAATACATTTGCTATTGCTAAAGTGGTCCCCTAAACAAAACCATTTGGGAACCCCTGCTCTAGCCTACATGGCACTCTGCTCAACCAATCTTACATAGGTTTGCTGGGTCTTTTCATCTTCGAGACCAATCACAATGAGCTTCACAAGCTCCACTCTACAGGGTCTAAATTCAAAAATCTGGCCAAATGACATTGTAAATACGAAGCATTGTAACCCATCTGTCATAACTCAAATTATATTAGACATGCATGTCTTTTCCAGATGTATTTCATGAGACATGCTTTACACTGTTATGGAGGAGAATCTTCAGAAAAAGAGATTTATCAAATAATAACTGAAAGACCTTCCCAATCTCATATTCAATTGTGCCTCTTAAGCATATTTGAAACATTCTGAAATGTAATATAGCGCAAGAAAATATGCATGAGATAAATCTCTCAGCATCCTCCACCGAGTGCTGCAGTAACCAGTTAGACATCTTTCTGTTTGGAGGCTTTGCGAGACAGACAAAGACATGTGTGGAATCAGTTACCCCTAACCGCATGTTTGGAGTGTGAGGAACAGTTAGCGCGCGGGGTGGTTCAGAGTTTGGGAGGTTCAAGGGGAGTGAGCGAGGGGTTGTGGTAAGAAGAGAGGGTTGCCCTTTTTTTACTAGCATCTGATTGATTAATGTTGTTTTCAGGGCATGAGGTCCCTGGAGAGGATGAGGGACCCTCCATGATATGCACATGGTTTTACAAGCGGCGGCAGGCTTGAAAGTGAGAGATGCTGGCCAAAGGCCGAAATGAGAAATCCATCAGGAATGCATTTCCTCTCTCTCTCCCTCTCTTTGTCTCACTCTCTTTCTCATCTCCTCTCTCTCTTTCTCTCCCTCCCTCCCTTCTGAACAGCTGCTGCTATAACTCTACTGTATTTTCCTTCAGTGTTACATAAAACCACATGGTACACAAGCTGTCATGCAGGTCCTGTGGAGTCTTGGGTGTAAAACAATGGCGCCTCCCCTGTCAAGGCCTTCTTAGAACAGATGAGGACTCACAGACACAACTCCCAGGTGAGGTGAGGAGGTAAAATATGTGTAAAAAAGACCTGCACTTGGATGAATGAATATTGTCGCTAGTAACTCTACATACGTCTTGCACAATCTTCAAATTTTGCTGCCTTAAAATTTTATCTAAAAAGGAATTAAATGGGATTTGTTTTGCCTCCGATCTACACAACATACTCCACAGTTCCGAAGTGAAAGAGAGGTTAAAGAAAATGTTCCAAGTGATACAATGAAGATGTCTTGATTGTGTGTCTTCACACCCCAGAGTTAATACTTGAAGGAAGAACCTTGGGCAGCCATTACAGCTGTTCATCATTTTGAATAAGATGATACCAATTTTGCACAACTCTTAGGGCAACATACAGTATATCCATTGCTTTTGTCCAAATGGTTTAAGCTCAGTACATTTGGATGAGAATCATTGATTGGAAGCTATATTCAAACGTTGCCTCCGATTTTAAAGCAGATTCAACACCTCTTGGAAAGCCATTCTGGTGTCTTTGGCATTAAAAGTTGTATAATTACCCTCCCCCCTAATAAAACTATGTCAGTGTTAGATTTTCTCTGGGGTGTGAAGACCACGCCTTCTTTTATTATTATTAGTAGTAGTAGTCATTTTTGTATTATTTTGATATTATTATTTCACTTTGAAAATGTAGAGTAAGTTGTGTAGATGGGTAGATTTTTATTATTTCGTAAGACTATAGCAGGATATAAAAACTGAAGTTTGTCATGTACAGTTGTGGCCAAAAGTTTTGAGAATGATATAAATATTAATTTTCACAGTCTGCTGCCTCAGTTTGTATGATGGCAATTTGCATATACTCCAGAATGTTATGAAGAGTGATCAGATGAATTGCAATTAATTAATCTGCCATGCAAATTAACTGAATCCCCAAAAAACATTTCAGCCCTGCCACAAAAGGACCAGCTGACATCATGTCAGTGATTCTCTCGTTAACACAGGTGTGAGTGTTGACGACGACAAACTCTGTCATGCTGATTGAGTTCGAATAACAGACTGGAAGCTTCAAAAGGAGGGTGGTGCTTGGAATCATTGTTCTTCCTCTGTCAACCATGGTTACCTTCAAGGAAACACGTGCCGTCTTCATTGCTTTACACAAAAAGGGCCTCACAGGCAAGGATATTGCTGCCAGTAACGTTGCACCTAAATCAACCATTTTTCGGATCATCAAGAACTTCAAGGAGAGTGGTTCAATTGTTGTGAAGAAGGCTTCAGGGTGCCCAAGAAAGTCCAGCAAGCACCAGGACCGTCTCCTGAAGTTGATTCAGCTGCTGGATTAGGGCACCACCAGTACAGAGGTTGCTCAGGAATGGCAGCAGGCAGGTGTGAGTGCATCTGCACGCACAGTGAGGCAAAAACTTTTGGAGGATGGCCTGGTGTCAAGAAGGGCAGAAAAGAAGCCACTTCTCTCCAGGAAAAACATCAGGGATAGACTGATATTCTGCAAAAGGTACAGGGATTGGACTGCTGAGGACTGGGGTAAAGTCATTTTCTCCTATGATTCCCCTTTCCGATTGTTTGGGGCATCCGGAAAAAAGCTTGTCCGGAGAAGACCAGGTGAGCGCTACCATCAGTCCTGTGTCATGCCAACAGTGAAGCGTCCTGAGATCATTCATGTGTGGTGTTGCATCTCAGCCAAGGGAGTGGGCTCACTCACAATTTTGCCTAAGAACACAGGCATGAATAAAGAATGGTAACAACACATCCTCCGAGAGCAACTTCTCCCAACCATCCAGGAACAGTTTGGTGACAAACAATGCTTTTTCCAGCATGATGGAGCACCTTGACATAAGGCATAAGTGATAACTAAGTGGCTAAGGGAACAAAACATCAATATTTTGGGTCTAAGGCCAGGAAACTCCCCAGACCTTAATCCCATTGAGAACTTGTGGTCAATCCTCAAAAGGCAGGTGGACAAACAAAAACCCACAAATTCTGACAAACTCCAAGCATTGATTATGCAAGAATGGGCTGCCATCTGTCAGGATGTAGCCCAGAAGTTAATTGACAGCATGCCAGGGCAGATTACAAAGGTCTTGAAAAAGAAGGGTCAACACTGCAAATATTGACTATTTGCATCAACCTCATGTAATTGTCAATAAAAGCCTTTGACACTGGACTTGGAATTATACTTTAGTATTCCATAGTAACATCTGACAAAAATATCTAAAGTCACTG
The DNA here is from genome assembly GCF_034236695.1 of Oncorhynchus nerka. NCBI lineage: Eukaryota > Metazoa > Chordata > Actinopteri > Salmoniformes > Salmonidae > Oncorhynchus > Oncorhynchus nerka. Next base: position 60,529,038 of record NC_088397.1, read on the forward strand.
AAGCAGCAAACCTTGTGGAAATAAAAATTTGTGTCATTCTCAAAACTTTTGGCCATGACAGTACAGGAAAACAGTGCTTTAGATTAGTGTGATAAACACCTGGATAATGCTCAGCAGCCATGACAGAGTGTTTGTGGCATTGACTGTTTGTGTGTCTAACTAACCTGCACCCGGGCCTCAGTGAGCTTGGTCCTCTGGGCCAGCTCTTCCCTGGTGTAGATGTCTGGGTAGTGTGTCCTCTCAAAGGCCTTCTCCAGCTCCTCAAGCTGCTCGGCTGTGAAGGTGGTGCGGCTGCGACGCTGCTTCCTCTTCAGGGGAAGGTCCGGCTCCGACTCCACGTCTGAACCCTCGTCTGTACGATTACCTGGGCCAAAGGGGAAGAGGGAGAAGAGGGGAAGAGCCAGCTCAGTTAATACTTGGTAATACACTAAAATAATACAAGGGAATTTAGTAACAATGGAAAGGAAGTCCATTTTACTGGTTAGTTATTTATCTCTTCAGTTGTCTTTATTTTTTATTTTTTTATTTAACCTTTATTAAACCAGGTAGGCCAGTTGAGAACAAGTTCTCATTTACAACTGCAACCTGGTCAAGATAAAGCAAAGCAGTGCGACAAAAACAACAACACAGAGTTACACATAAACAAACGTACAGTCAATAACACAAAAGGAAAATCTATATACAATGTGTGCAAATGTAGTAAGGTTAGGGAGGTAAGGCAATAAATAGGCCATAGGGCAAAAATAATTACAATTTAGCATTAAAACTGGAGTGATAGATGTGCAGATCATGATGTGCAGGTAGAGATACTGGGGTGCAAAAGAGCAAAAAAATGAACAACAATATGTGCATGAGGTAGTTGGGTGGGCTATTTACAGATGGGCTGCTGTGTCTGTGTTTACCCTCAAGCCTCTGTTCTGACAGCAATCAGTCACATTTTTTGTTAATGAACCTAAATCATTGAAAAAGGCAATAAAAAGTAGGGCTGTGACGATACCAGTATCACAATATGTTTTCCATGGCGAAATAAATGTGACTCTGGATGACAACATAATGATTTTCCAACATTAGGGCTGTTTTCCTAAAGAAGTTACATCCACTTTGTGCTTTGTTTCCATGTCACGATACTAACGAGTATCGCGGTACTGTTATCATCCCAGGCCTAATAAAAAGGATGGATGAAACCCTGAAATGGTCAATACAAGCCCTAAAAGCCACTTTTAGTAGTTTAGGGGCACAACCCACATCAGAGGCTGTCGCTTGAGGGGGAGAGGCTGCAAAGAAGCTTCAAATGACAGCTTTCCCTCTCTCCGAGCACAACAGAGCAAATATTATCTTAATCTGTGGATATTTATACAGAATATAAGAGGCCTGATACCCAAACCTGCCTTGAGAGAGAGAGAGAGCGGGGGAGAGAGGCGCCAGAGGCTGGAGGCAGAGGGCCGCAGGCGGTTGGGGGCAGGAGGGGAGGGGGCGCTGGATGGAAGGGTTAATCTACCCAGGCCACCTTGCTGTTCCTCACCACACTATTCTCTCACAATGGCCCAGGGCACACTGCTGCTAAAAGGAACAGTACAGCCAGAATATACAGAACACTACAACAATATCACACCAGAACCATTCAGTCCCATATGCTGTCTTTCTATGATACTGCTGTCAAGAAATGAATTACAATATATCTTACAGTACTTTTATGCATTCAACTAAGCTGCTGCATTTTCGCTAGAGGAATATAGATACTGCACAAAGCCATCCAATCCTGGCCAAGAGGAATGTTTCTGACAGCAAATATGTATTACCACAGCACATTACCATTATAACTGAATTTAGGAAATTGCATCATTTTCACCTCCTCTGCATGTCTATTCAAACTACATGGCCCTTTTCATTTCCTGTTATAAAATGCATATTTTCACAAATGTGCTCATTGAGACATTGACAAGCCAGTGTGACTAGCCAGTGTTGCTCTAGGCCTAGCTGGATTGCATCATACATGTACAGTCCAGAAGGAGAGAAGGGTAAAGAACAGAAAACGAGAGATAGTCTATAGAACAAAACTCATTGTCCCTTACAGAAACGCTTTCTCCCCAACTATAATGACAACCATAACGGTCTTCTGAAAGTTAGCCCAGGTGAATCCCCTGTATTGGCTATGGGCACAACTAAGCTCAGTTCAACAAAGCCCTCTCGAATGTTTCAGCATACCACATGGACAAACTGAAGCCAAATAGCCTTCAAATAACAACTGTGAGAATAAAAGAGGAACCAAATCTGGCTGGGTCTCAAGGCCGGCTCTGGAGTTTAATTAAACAAGGAATTATGGGATTATATGGAGACTATCATTACAGGCCACTCGATGAGTCTTCTGAGAACGTCTTTTTGTCCCCCTGAGCTCACGCCTAACGATTCTCTGCGGATTACATGCGGCCGCAGGACATGAGGCCGCATTCATTAAATCAATTCTTTCGTCTAACCCTTTTTAATAAAGATTGATTCCCCAACACTGGCTCCCACTTTTGTAGAGAACAGCCTTGAACATACAATGTTGAATATGTACATATATGGCATATCCCTTTGTTGGTTTTCATGAGGATGCGCATAGCGATTTGCCGCTAACTCGCCATGACAACACTTGAGACTGGCACAGCGGTCTATAGATCACTTTTCAAAGTGACCTCTGTGTCCTACAGGGCGGGGGGGGGGGCAAGGGTGGGGGGAAAGGGGGGCCATGCGGGCAGAGTGGAGGGCTGCTCAACGGTTTAAAACCAAACAGACACCACAAAATTCTACTTGAGTTATTCTATTTTGCTCATATTTCTCTTTGTTTATCTATGTGATCGGATGGACAGTTGCGTAAGTGGATATAGGCTAGCCAGTACTTAAAACATTTCAAAAAGGAATCCTCCCCCTATACTCCAATGTTAGCATTTACAAACAAAATGCATGACAAACAAGACTAATGAGTATGTACTGCCACCTGTCATTGAGCCCTGGTTATAGTGACATGTGTCATGGCACGCAGCCAACACGTCTGTTTGCGTGCATGAACTACCGTCCAGCAAGCAGCAAGCTCTCGGTGAAGGTCAACAGCCCTATTAGATGTGAGTTTGGGAAACAGGGATGTGAGAAGCAAACCTCATCTCTATCCAGACGACATTTTTCTGAACGGGATGCCAAGATTAATCAACAACACTGGGGCCCCCACATGTACCCAAATGAGTTGTGACAGAAACAGAATTTCAGTTAAATGCACTGTATGGTTCCTCTCATTGTTGGTGCAACACAGAGTTGCATGGTTGTCTGGTTAACATATTTTACTGGCCACCCTATTTTCAGGTAAAACCCTTCAGCAGACAACATAAGACTATCTACATAAACAAACAAGTCGAATTATAATGACACTGCGTGGATTACACAGTATCCACATCATTTCATTTAAATATGTCTAACATGTTATACTTTATTCAAACAGCTGGAAACAATGGGGGAGACAGGCAAGCAGGAGAGCAGACAGGCAAGCAGGAGAGCAGACAGGCAAGCAGGAGAGCAGACAGGCAAGCAGGAGAGCAGTAGGAAGGGTAGACACGGGGACTGAACCCCGGTCTTGTGACTGGCCGGGAGCGTTACCGATAGATCACGGGCTCTGCACCAAATCTTTTTATTTAGTGGTTGTTTGATATTTATAGATGCAGTGCCTCTCGGGCCTAAATTATGGAAGAATAAACACTTACTATCTGTTTCCCAGACAACAAAGCTTTTGAATTTGAATAACACATGTCTCCTTGGTTTACAAATCTGTCCATGTTGATACAGGACAAAACGGTGGATGATTAGCCTACTACCTTGGAATAAACTCAATCCCTGTGGGCGTTGAGGTCAATTCTCTAACACTTCTTGCTGCTTTAAAACAATAAGGTACATCCTGATTAGACCTGGGTATAATGCCTCAGCTGTAATTCCATTGGAAGGTTCTGGGGATATTGATAAAGCACTCGTGCCTCATCAGTTATCATAGCAATTAGGGCCTAATTATGTATACCATCCAGTGGGTATGATTAGACAGCCGTGTATCCTCCTTCAGGGCCCTCAGAGGGCCTGCTCAATATTGATTTAAAAATACAGCTTTGTTTAAACAGAAATTAACCAGATATTGACAAGGTCTTCTAAATCAGAAACAATTTTTTTATGTTTCAAGTAACAAGAGGAGACAAGTAAACATATTATACTGGAAGAGCCAATTGTTTTACTGACATAATTTAATTGAATCTCTTTACTTATGAATGGAGCCATATGTTTGCCAAAGAGATTGTTTAAGCTCTCTGTTACCTCTTTCAAAAATCACAGCTTTTTCACAAAGCACTACTATTTCTAACAATATCCATAGTGAGACAGAATGTCAACTCAGGTCAGAACACAACAACAAAAGTGGTCTTGTCTCTGAGAAGCTGAGCAGTTGGTTAATAGTTTAGCGGTGAGTTTAGTGTGAGGTTTAAAGATGGTCCTCCCTCTCTCCTGATGCTCCTCACTGCTGACCCCACGGTCTGCTCAGAGCTCAGACTGCAGGCAGATGGAATACTCATCACGCAAACCTCTCCAAACCCCCTCCCGGACAGCCCGCTAACCCTATGGACTGTTCTTCTCTTTCTCCCATCCTCCTTCTGAGGAGCCCCTACTCTCTCTTTCCCCCCTGGGAGACAGGCTGAGGTAATATGGCTTAGATGGACCTTAGATGGATTGCTGTCCAAGGCTGTACAGTCAATAAAGACTGCTGGCTCCAATGCTCCACAATAACATTATGCTATAATAAACGACAATCCCTACAATAGCAATGTCTATTAGCAGTGAAGGGGACAGAGAAAACATACAATGACAGTGTAGAAAATGATCACAAAGAAACAGAATCTAGGCTCCAACACCCACAGCTATAACTGATCCCCACAACACTACAACACAGGAGGCTAATAGTACCGCTTCAACATGGCAACACAACATTCCTCAATGCCAAGATGTCTAATATGGTCCGATTTTAAACAATACAATCACATCAACATTGTGTCAGTGAATATTTAGGTAATATATTTAAAATATAGGTCAGAAAGTAATACTTGTACTATGCATGGTAGACCTGGGAGGTATTTAATGATAACAGGTGGTTAAGAAGCCTCCGTGATGACACATGGGGTGGAAGCATCAGTCTGCGTCTCTCAGATTGCCTCTGAGTCAGTATTAGCTCAACACTATGGTGTGTATCCTCCTCCCTGTCCCATGCAGGGTGTTTCTGATACCAGAACCAATGGCCTCAATATCAGCTATACCTTTCCAAACTACCCAAGACAGAGGGACAAAAACAGACAGGGCTTTGGCAGTGCAGCATTAGCTCATAATGGCTCATTTTGAAAAGCATATTAGTTCCAGCATAATTACAATCAGGCCTCACGCTCAGTGTTCTGCAGGCATTCACATTCAGACCAGCCTCAGAGCACCCAGTCACACCAGTTGACTGTGACTGACAGCACATTTTGTTTATTGGTAGTCTTTTTTTCATTCATTCCCACAGGACGAAAATAACATCCCATCTTTTCTCTCTATTTATGTTTACTTGTTTATTTTGTGCATGCCTTTTGTCGTAGTTGATGTTGCAATTATACTTTTTGTCAGTCGGAGGGGAGGAATATCAAAAGGCCTAATTATGCAAACAGGCCCTGTGATAAGCAGCAAACGCCTGAGATGGGATCTGCTATCTCTGACATCCATCTGTCTCTGTGCTCCTGTCTCCTGCTCCAGGCCTGAATATAAACATCTCTTCCTGTCACCAAGACTGCATGGGATTCAACCCCAGATACTGGAGAGGAGGGACGTTCATGCAGCAACATCAAATAGCTGACAACTTCTCCATTTCAATTTTTCAGAGAATGGGGCAGTATTTCTCCTGAATGCACTACCCTGTGTGTCCCTCAGTGTTGCAAAGTTAGGAGAGCCATAGGAGATGATTCAGTTGTGCAACTGGAGGATGGATTTAACATAGAAACAGTATAGTACTCCATGAAAATAAACCTTACAGTATTCCATGAAAACAAACCTTGTAGTACTCCATGAAAACAAACCTTGTAGTGCTCCATGAAAATAAACCTTACAGTATTCCATGAAAACAAACCTTATAGTAAGTACTCTATGAAAACAAAACGTATAGTACTCCATGAAAACAAACCTTGTAGTTCTCCATGAAAACAAACCTTGTAGTACTCTATGAAAACAAACCTTGTAGTGCTCCATGAAAACAAACCTTGTAGTACTCTATGAAAACAAACCTTGTAGTACTCTATGAAAACAAACCTTGTAGTACTCTATGAAAACAAAACGTATAGTACTCCATGAAAACAAAACGTATAGTACTCCATGAAAACAAACCTTGTAGTACTCTATGAAAACGAAACGTATAGTACTCCATGAAAACAAACCTTGTAGTACTCTATGAAAACAAACCTTGTAGTACTCTATGAAAACAAACCTTGTAGTACTCCATGAAAACAAACCTTGTAGTACTCCATGAAAACAAACCTTGTAGTACTCCATGAAAACAAACCTTGTAGTACTCTATGAAAACAAAATGTATAGTACTCTATTGAAACAAACCTCATAGCACTCCATGAAAACCAACGTTAGAGTACTATAAGGTTTGTTTTCATAGAGTACTTTAAGGTTTGATTTCATAGAGTACTATAAGGTTTGTTTTCATGGAGTACTATATGAAAACAAACATTTTTGTACTCCATGAAAACAAGCAACAAGAGGAACTACCCACTCAGCAAGACAATGAGCCAGAGACCGAAATACAAAACTCAGAATAATTAATAAAGAATCTTCTCTGTTCGTTACCTCAGTCGCCAACCAGAAAACAGCTCCAACATGATAATATGGCAAGGATGTACCTACCTAATGTTAATATGCTGAAATCAACTTGAATTATCATCGTCTCCCCAGGTACCAGTGACCTTTTCAGAGCCTGGCTTGGCATTTATCACAAATTGAATCTGGAGTTGATGATCAACACCCACTAGTATGGCTACTGTTATCAGCTTGCAATAAACAAAAGTAACTACTCTAAATGAAAAAAGTACAGTAACAGTATTGCACAATTTAGATTATGAGTGTGGTTGAGAGTCAACTATGGATGCTCAACCAAGCTCTGACTGTATAAATATACTTAAATTACATCGCATTGATCTTCCCCTCTTCTCTCAAACCGTACAATCAGTTCTATCCACTGCTTAACAGGTGGCTTAGGACAAAGGGCAGGTGTCTCCCGAGAGACTCAAAAGTAAGTGGGAAAAGATCCTTCGCATCACTGTACATCTCATACCACAAGAGTACTATGATCTAGAGGCCCATAGCTACTCACTATAACCCCCTCCTCATTCATTTAGGACTAAAGCTGAGCCTCACATCCAACCAAAAATCCGACCTTCAAGTGTTTTCTTGTGTCTCATTGCCACTGTCAAAAATGTGTCTATTTTCCCTCCGATCTACATTCCAAAGGACAATTCCGATACTTTTCTTTTCTCTGCTCTTGGATAGAATCACATTCCTTAGAAAGGAGAGAGCGCCTGCAAAACAGGAGAAAAGGGCAAGGGGAGGAAGAAAGACATGCGGCTCTATGATCTATGATCTTTGACTCTCACAACAAACAATTAGCCCCATTTTCATTTTTTGAGGTTGGGCTAAAAATAACGTGGAGTGGAGAAAGGAGAGAAGAGAGGGAGAAGCAGCGAAAAGCTGTGCTCTTTTATGGCTGTTGTCATATGGATGAAGGCGCGGCGCGTCCATGAGAGCACACGCTCACCTTTAACAACATGGCGTCCATGAGAGCACACGCTCACCTTCAACAACAGGGCGTCCATGAGAGCACACGCCCACCTTCAACAACAGGGCGTCCATGAGAGCACACGCTCACCTTCAACAACAGGGCGTCCATGAGAGCACACGCTCACCTTCAACAACAGGGCGTCCATGAGAGCACACGCTTACCTTCAACAACAGGGCGTCCATGAGAGCACACGCTCACCTTCAACAACAGGGCGCCCATGAGAGCACACGCTCACCTTCAACAACAGGGCGTCCATGAGAGCACACGCTCACCTTCAACAACAGGGCGTCCATGAGAGCACACGCTTACCTTCAACAACAGGGCGTCCATGAGAGCACACGCTTACCTTCAACAACAGGGCGTCCATGAGAGCACATGCTCACCTTCAACAACAGGGCGTCCATGAGAGCACACGCTCACCTTCAACAACAGGGCGTCCATGAGAGCACACGCTTACCTTCAACAACAGGGCGTCCATGAGAGCACACGCTCACCTTCAACAACAGGGCGTCCATGAGAGCACACGCTCACCTTCAACAACAGGGCGCCCATGAGAGCACACGCTTACCTTCAACAACAGCGTGTCCATGAGAGCACACGCTCACCTTCAACAACAGCGGGTCCATGAGAGCACACGCTCACCTTCAACAACAGCGTGTCCATGAGAGCACACGCTCACCTTCAACAACAGCGGGTCCATGAGAGCACACGCTCACCTTCAACAACAGGGCGTCCATGAGAGCACACGCTCACCTTCAACAACAGGGCGTCCATGAGAGCACACGCTCACCTTCAACAACAGGGCGTCCATGAGAGCACACGCTTACCTTCAACAACAGGGCGTCCATGAGAGCACACGCTCACCTTCAACAACAGGGCGTCCATGAGAGCACACGCTCACCTTCAACAACAGGGCGTCCATGAGAGCACACGCTCACCTTCAACAACAGGGCGTCCATGAGAGCACACGCTCACCTTCAACAACAGGGCGTCCATGAGAGCACACGCTCACCTTCAACAACAGGGCGCCCATGAGAGCACACGCTCACCTTCAACAACAGGGCGTCCATGAGAGCACACGCTCACCTTCAACAACAGGGCGTCCATGAGAGCACACGCTCACCTTCAACAACAGGGCGTCCATGAGAGCACACGCTCACCTTCAACAACAGGGCGTCCATGAGAGCACACGCTCACCTTCAACAACAGGGCGTCCATGAGAGCACACGCTCACCTTCAACAACAGGGCGTCCATGAGAGCACACGCTCACCTTCAACAACAGGGCGTCCATGAGAGCACACGCTCACCTTCAACAACAGGGCGTCCATGAGAGCACACGCTCACCTTCAACAACAGGGCGTCCATGAGAGCACACGCTCACCTTCAACAACAGGGCGTCCATGAGAGCACACGCTCACCTTCAACAACAGGGCGTCCATGAGAGCACACGCTCACCTTCAACAACAGGGCGTCCATGAGAGCACACGCTCACCTTCAACAACAGGGTGTCCATGAGAGCACACGCCCACCTTCAACAACAGCGGGTCCATGAGAGCACACGCTCACCTTCAACAACAGGGCGTCCATGAGAGCACACGCTCACCTTCAACAACAGGGCGTCCATGAGAGCACACGCTCACCTTCAACAACAGGGCGCCCATGAGAGCACACGCTCACCTTCAACAACAGGGCGTCCATGAGAGCACACGCTCACCTTCAACAACAGGGCGTCCATGAGAGCACACGCTCACCTTCAACAACAGGGCGTCCATGAGAGCACACGCTCACCTTCAACAACAGGGCGTCCATGAGAGCACACGCTCACCTTCAACAACAGGGCGTCCATGAGAGCACACGCTCACCTTCAACAACAGGGCGTCCATGAGAGCACACGCTCACCTTCAACAACAGGGCGTCCATGAGAGCACACGCTCACCTTCAACAACAGGGCGTCCATGAGAGCACACGCTCACCTTCAACAACAGGGCGTCCATGAGAGCACACGCTCACCTTCAACAACAGGGCGTCCATGAGAGCACACGCTCACCTTCAACAACAGGGCGTCCATGAGAGCACACGCTCACCTTCAACAACAGGGCGTCCACTGGGCCTCCCGGCCCTTTCAGCCCAGAGAGACAGACTCCTCAGGGGGCCATTAGAGCTTGAATAGAGGCCTGACAGCCCTGTGCAGCTCCGCGGGGCATCCATAAACGCTGACATATTGACTCCCCAGGCCTCTGCTCTGCTCTTTCTGCCTGAGTGTGAAACGGTGAAGGGCATGAAGGGTGGATTCTTCTTTTTTGTACATACATTCTACCGTTTGGACGTGGGATATTACTAACAATATGATCGTAGTCCTTTTCAGAAAGGCCTTCTTATTGTGTGGGAGAAAATGCTGTTTCTCAGAAAGCGGGTAAACTAGTATATTCATACTTTTATCAAATCTTAAGATTTCCTTTTTGTTACATTGTTGTTATTTGCACAAAGACAAAATTAACAAACAAAAGTTGTTGTAGTTGGAGTTTTTCAAAGCAAAAAGTTATCATTACAATTCTGATGGATATTTTGGAAAGTTTTCACAAACAAGTCTGTTAGACATAATAGAACTTTAACTTGGAACTAAGTAACAACTAAAAACTTTATGTGACTATGATACCAGGAGTAAAATGCACTCTCTCCTTAAAGCGGTGTTGCTCTCTGCTACTGAGCCCAGCTTCACACCAGATATTCTGGTGTTCAATGGGAAGTCATTCCCTGGGATCCATGCTAATTGAGGTCACAGTAAAAGTAATGAAATGGTCCCTGCTAACTGGCACCGGAACTAGAGCCCCCGTCCTCCAACAAAGGCTCCTGAACCTACCCAGGAAGTCAAACAGTAACTCAGGGCTATGAGTGGAGGCATCTGGGAGGAACAACTCATATTCTCAACAAAGCCAAGGAGAGATTACTTTACACAGAATAGGAATGCACAGCAGACAATTTTCATGCCCCAGGAATGCTTCCTAATTTTCTGGACAATGGCAGACCGTAAACATTTGTCATTGTGCAAGTTTTTATGGTGCAAGGGACAGCTGGATGAGTAGTGATGGTGTCTGTGAAGTGTACACCATAAATCTGACAATAACTACCTAATGGTCCCAGGAGGATAACCACTACACAATACACCATAAATCTGACAATAACTACCTAATGGTCCCAGGAGGATAACCACTACACAATACACCATAAATCTGACAATAACTACCTAATGGTCCCAGGAGGATAACCCCTACACAATACACCATAAATCTGACAATAACTACCTAATGGTCCCAGGAGGATAACCACTACACAATACACCATAAATCTGACAATAACTACCTTATGGTCCCAGGAGGATAACCACTACACAATACACCATAAATCTGACAATAACTACCTAATGGTCCCAGGAGGATAACCACTACACAATACACCATAAATTTGACAATAACTACCTAATGGTCCCAGGAGGATAACCACTACACAATACACCATAAATCTGACAATAACTACCTAATGGTCCCAGGAGGATAACCATACACAATACACCATAAACTGACAATAACACCTTATGGTCCCATGAGGATAATCTGACCATAAATCTGACAATAACTACCTAATGGTCCCAGGAGGATAACCACTACACAATACACCATAAATCTGACAATAACTACCTAATGGTCCCAGGAGGATAACCCCTACACAATACACCATAAATCTGACAATAACTACCTAATGGTCCCAGGAGGATAACCACTACACAATACACCATAAATCTGACAATAACTACCTAATGGTCCCAGGAGGATAACCACTACACAATACACCATAAATCTGACAATAACTACCTTATGGTCCCAGGAGGATAACCACTACACAATACACCATAAATCTGACAATAACTAATGGTCCCAGGAGGATAACCACTACACAATACACCATAAATCTGACAATAACTACCTTATGGTCCCAGGAGGATAACCACTACACAATACACCATAAATCTGACAATAACTACCTTATGGTCCCAGGAGGATAACCCCTACACAATACACCATAAAACAGACAATAACTACCTTATGGTCCCAGGAGGATAACCACTACACAATACACCATAAATCTGACAATAACTACCTTATGGTCCCAGGAGGATAATACTACACAATACACCATAAATCTGACAATAATACCTTATGGTCCCAGGAGGATAACCACTACACAATACACCATAAATCTGACAATAACTACCTTATGGTCCCAGGAGGATAACCACTACACAATACACCATAAATCTGACAATAACTACCTAATGGTCCCAGGAGGATAACCACTACACAATACACCATAAATCTGACAATAACTACCTAATGGTCCCAGGAGGATAACCACTACACAATACACCATAAATCTGACAATAACTACCTTATGGTCCCAGGAGGATAACCACTACACAATACACCATAAAACAGACAATAACTACCTAATGGTCCCAGGAGGATAACCCCTACACAATACACCATAAATCTGACAATAACTACCTAATGGTCCCAGGAGGATAACCACTACACAATACACCATAAATCTGACAATAACTACCTTATGGTCCCAGGAGGATAACCCCTGTACTAATGATGCCTCTATTACTACACACCTTATGGTCCCAGGAGGATAACCACTACACAATACACCATAAATCTGACAATAACTACCTTATGGTCCCAGGAGGATAACCCCTGTACTAATGATGCCTCTATTACTACACACCTAATGGTCCCAGGAGGATAACCCCTATACTAATGATGCCTCTATTACAACACACCTAATGGTTCCAGGATGATAACCCCTATACTAATGATGCCTCTATTACTACACACCTAATGGTCCCAGGAGGATAACCCCTATACTAATGATGCCTCTATTACTACACACCTAATGGTCCCAGGAGGATAACCCCTGTACTAATGATGCCTCTATTACAACACACCTAATGGTTCCAGGAGGATAACCCCTATACTAATGATGCCTCTATTACTACACACCTAATGGTCCCAGGAGGATAACCCCTATACTAATGATGCCTCTATTACTACACACCTAATGGTCCCAGGAGGATAACCCCTGTACTAATGATGCCTCTATTACTACACACCTAATGGTCCCAGGAGGATAACCCCTGTACTAATGATCCCTCTATTACTACACACCTAATGGCCCCAGGAGGATAACCCCTATACTAATGATGCCTCTATTACTACACACCTAATGGTCCCAGGAGGATAACCCCTGTACTAATGATGTCTCTATTACTACATACCTAATGGTCCCAGGAGGATAACCCCTATACTAATGATGCCTCTATTAATACACACCTAATGGTCCCAGGAGGATAACCCCTATACTAATGATGCCTCTATTACTACACACCTAATGGTCCCAGGAGGATAACCCCTGTACTAATGATGCCTCTATTACTACACACCTTATGGTCCCAGGAGGATAACCCCTGTACTAATGATGCCTCTATTACAACACACCTAATGTTCCCAGGAGGATAACCCCTCTACTAATGATGCCTCTATTACTACACACCTAATGGTCCCAGGAGGATAACCCCTGTACTAATGATGCCTCTATTACTACACACCTAATGGTCCCAGGAGGATAACCCCTGTACTAATGATGCCTCTATTACTACACACCTAATGGTCCCAGGAGGATAACCCCTGTACTAATGATGCCTCTATTACTACACACCTAATGGTCCCAGGAGGATAACCCCTATACTAATGATGCCTCTATTACTATACACCTAATGGTCCCAGGAGGATAACCCCTATACTAATGATGCCTCTATTACTACACACCTTATGGTCCCAGGAGGATAACCCCTATACTAATGATGCCTCTATTACTACACACCTAATGGTCCCAGGAGGATAACCCCTATACTAATGATGTCTCTATTACTACACACCTAATGGTCCCAGGAGGATAACCCCTATACTAATGATGCCTCTATTACAACACACCTAATGGTTCCAGGAGGATAACCCCTATACTAATGATGCCTCTATTACTACACACCTAATGGTCCCAGGAGGATAACCCCTATACTAATGATACCTCTATTACTACACACCTAATGGTCCCAGGAGGATAACCCCTGTACTAATGATGCCTCTATTAATACACACCTAATGGTCCCAGGAGGATAACCCCTATACTAATGATGCCTATATTACTACACACCTAATGGTCCCAGGAGGATAACCCCTATACTAATGATGCCTCTATTACTACACACCTAATGGTCCCAGGAGGATAACCCCTGTACTAATGATGCCTCTATTACTACACACCTAATGGCCCCAGGAGGATAACCCTTATACTAATGATGCCTCTATTACTACACACCTAATGGTCCCAGGAGGATAACCCCTATACTAATGATGCCTCTATTACTACACACCTAATGGTCCCAGGAGGATAACCCCTGTACTAATGATGCCTCTATTACTACACACCTAATGGTCCCAGGAGGATAACCCCTGTACTAATGATGTCTCTATTACTACATACCTAATGGTCCCAGGAGGATAACCCCTATACTAATGATGCCTCTATTAATACACACCTAATGGTCCCAGGAGGATAACCCCTATACTAATGATGCCTCTATTACTACACACCTAATGGTCACAGGAGGATAACCCCTGTACTAATGATGCCTCTATTACTACACACCTTATGGTCCCAGGAGGATAACCCCTGTACTAATGATGCCTCTATTACAACACACCTAATGTTCCCAGGAGGATAACCACTCTACTAATGATGCCTCTATTACTACACACCTAATGGTCCCAGGAGGATAACCCCTGTACTAATGATGCCTCTATTACTACACACCTAATGGTCCCAGGAGGATAACTCCTGTACTAATGATGCCTCTATTACTACACACCTCATGGTCCCAGGAGGATAACCCCTATACTAATGATGCCTCTATTACTACACACCTAATGGTCCCAGGAGGATAACCCCTATACTAATGATGCCTCTATTACTACACACCTAATGGTCCCAGGAGGATAACCCCTATACTAATGATGCCTCTATTACTACACACCTTATGGTCCCAGGAGGATAACCCCTATACTAATGATGCCTCTATTACTACACACCTTATGGTCCCAGGAGGATAACCCCTATACTAATGATGCCTCTATTACTACACACCTAATGGTCCCAGGAGGATAACCCCTATACTAATGATGTCTCTATTACTACACACCTAATGGTCCCAGGATGATAACCCCTATACTAATGATGCCTCTATTACTACACACCTAATGGTCCCATGAGGATAACCCCTGTACTAATGATGCCTCTATTACTACACACCTAATGGTCCCAGGAGGATAACCCCTGTACTAATGATGCCTCTATTACTACACACCTAATGGTCCCAGGAGGATAACCCCTGTACTAATGATGTCTCTATTACTACATACCTAATGGTCCCAGGAGGATAACCCCTATACTAATGATGCCTCTATTAATACACACCTAATGGTCCCAGGAGGATAACCCCTATACTAATGATGCCTCTATTACTACACACCTAATGGTCCCAGGAGGATAACCCCTGTACTAATGATGCCTCTATTACTACACACCTTATGGTCCCAGGAGGATAACCCCTGTACTAATGATGCCTCTATTACAACACACCTAATGTTCCCAGGAGGATAACCCCTATACTAATGATGCCTCTATTACTACACACCTAATGGTCCCAGGAGGATAACCCCTGTACTAATGATGCCTCTATTACAACACACCTAATGGTCCCAGGAGGATAATCCCTATACTAATGATGTCTCTATTACTACACACCTAATGGTTCCAGGAGGATAACCCCTATACTAATGATGCCTCTATTACTACACACCTAATGGTCCCAGGAGGATAACCCCTATACTAAAGATGCCTCTATTACTACACACCTAATGGTCCCAGGAGGATAACCCCTATACTAATGATGCCTCTATTACTACACACCTAATGGTCCCAGGAGGATAACCCCTATACTAATGATGCCTCTATTACTACACACCTAATGGTCCCATGAGGATAACCCCTGTACTAATGATGCCTCTATTACTACACACCTAATGGTCCCAGGAGGATAACCCCTGTACTAATGATGCCTATATTACTACACACCTAATGGTCCCAGGAGGATAACCCCTGTACTAATGATGCCTCTATTACTACACACCTAATGGCCCCAGGAGGATAACCCCTATACTAATGATGCCTCTATTACTACACACCTAATGGTCCCAGGAGGATAACCCCTATACTAATGATGCCTCTATTACTACACACCTAATGGTCCCAGGAGGATAACCCCTGTACTAATGATGCCTCTATTACTACACACCTAATGGTCCCAGGAGGATAACCCCTGTACTAATGATGCCTCTATTACTACACACCTAATGGTCCCAGGAGGATAACCCCTGTACTAATGATGCCTCTATTACTACACACCTTATGGTCCCAGGAGGATAACCCCTATACTAATGATGCCTCTATTACTACACACCTTATGGTCCCAGGAGGATAACCCCTATACTAATGATGCCTCTATTACTACACACCTTATGGTCCCAGGAGGATAACCCCTATACTAATGATGCCTCTATTACTACACACCTAATGGTCCCAGGAGGATAAATACTAATGATGTCTCTATTACTACACACCTAATGGTCCCAGGAGGATAATCCCTATACTAATGATGTCTCTATTACTACACACCTAATGGTCCCAGGAGGATAACCCCTATACTAATGATGTCTCTATTACTACACACCTAATGGTCCCAGGAGGATAACCCCTATACTAATGATGCCTCTATTACTACACACCTAATGGTCCCAGGAGGATAACCCCTATACTAATGATGCCTCTATTACAACACACCTAATGGTCCCAGGAGGATAACCCATATAATAATGATGCCTCTATTACTACACACCTAATGGTCCCAGGAGGATAACCCCTATACTAAAGATGCCTCTATTACTACACACCTAATGGTCCCAGGAGGATAACCCCTATACTAAAGATGCCTCTATTACTACACACCTAATGGTCCCAGGAGGATAACCCCTATACTAATGATGTCTCTATTACTACATACCTAATGGTCCCAGGAGGATAACCCCTATACTAATGATGCCTCTATTAATACACACCTAATGGTCCCAGGAGGATAACCCCTATACTAATGATGCCTCTATTACTACACACCTAATGGTCCCAGGAGGATAACCCCTATACTAAAGATGCCTCTATTACTACACACCTAATGGTCCCAGGAGGATAACCCCTATACTAATGATGCCTCTATTACTACACACCTAATGGTCCCAGGAGGATAACCCCTATACTAATGATGTCTCTATTACTACATACCTAATGGTCCCAGGAGGATAACCCCTATACTAATGATGCCTCTATTAATACACACCTAATGGTCCCAGGAGGATAACCCCTATACTAATGATGCCTCTATTACTACACACCTAATGGTCCCAGGAGGATAACCCCTGTACTAATGATGCCTCTATTACTACACACCTTATGGTCCCAGGAGGATAACCCCTGTACTAATGATGCCTCTATTACAACACACCTAATGTTCCCAGGAGGATAACCCCTCTACTAATGATGCCTCTATTACAACACACCTAATGGTCCCAGGATGATAACCCCTGTACTAATGATGCCTCTATTACTACACACCTAATGGTCCCAGGAGGATAACCCCTATACTAATGATGCCTCTATTACTACACACCTAATGGTCCCAGGAGGATAACCCCTGTACTAATGATGCCTCTATTACTACACACCTTATGGTCCCAGGAGGATAACCCCTATACTAATGATGCCTCTGCTACTACACACCTTATGGTCCCAGGAGGATAACCCCTATACTAATGATGCCTCTATTACTACACACCTTATGGTCCCAGGAGGATAACCCCTATACTAATGATGCCTCTATTACTACACACCTAATGGTCCCAGGAGGATAACCCCTATACTAATGATGTCTCTATTACTACACACCTAATGGTCCCAGGAGGATAATCCCTATACTAATGATGTCTCTATTACTACACACCTAATGGTCCCAGGAGGATAACCCCTATACTAATGATGTCTCTATTACTACACACCTAATGGTCCCAGGAGGATAACCCCTATACTAAAGATGCCTCTATTACTACACACCTAATGGTCCCAGGAGGATAACCCCTATACTAATGATGCCTCTATTACTACACACCTAATGGTCCCAGGAGGATAACCCCTATACTAAAGATGCCTCTATTACTACACACCTAATGGTCCCAGGAGGATAACCCCTATACTAATGATGCCTCTATTACTACACACCTAATGGTCCCAGGAGGATAACCCCTATACTAATGATGCCTCTATTACTACACACCTAATGGTCCCATGAGGATAACCCCTGTACTAATGATGCCTCTATTACTACACACCTAATGGTCCCAGGAGGATAACCCCTATACTAATGATACCTCTATTACTACACACCTAATGGTCCCAGGAGGATAATCCCTATACTAATGATGCCTCTATTACTACACACCTAATGGTCCCAGGAGGATAACCCCTATACTAAAGATGCCTCTATTACAACACACCTAATGTTCCCAGGAGGATAACCACTCTACTAATGATGCCTCTATTACTACACACCTAATGGTCCCAGGAGGATAATCCCTGTACTAATGATGCCTCTATTACTACACACCTAATGGTCCCAGGAGGATAACTCCTGTACTAATGATGCCTCTATTACTACACACCTCATGGTCCCAGGAGGATAACCCCTATACTAATGATGCCTCTATTACTACACACCTAATGGTCCCAGGAGGATAACCCCTATACTAATGATGCCTCTATTACTACACACCTTATGGTCCCAGGAGGATAACCCCTATACTAATGATGCCTCTATTACTACACACCTTATGGTCCCAGGAGGATAACCCCTATACTAATGATGCCTCTATTACTACACACCTTATGGTCCCAGGAGGATAACCCCTATACTAATGATGCCTCTATTACTACACACCTAATGGTCCCAGGAGGATAACCCCTATACTAATGATGTCTCTATTACTACACACCTAATGGTCCCAGGAGGATAATCCCTATACTAATGATGTCTCTATTACTACACACCTAATGGTCCCAGGAGGATAACCCCTATACTAATGATGTCTCTATTACTACACACCTAATGGTCCCAGGAGGATAACCCCTATACTAATGATGCCTCTATTACTACACACCTAATGGTCCCATGAGGATAACCCCTGTACTAATGATGCCTCTATTACTACACACCTAATGGTTCCAGGAGGATAACCCCTGTACTAATGATGCCTCTATTACTACACACCTAATGGTCCCAGGAGGATAACCCCTATACTAATGATACCTCTATTACTACACACCTAATGGTCCCAGGAGGATAATCCCTATACTAATGATGCCTCTATTACTACACACCTAATGGTCCCAGGAGGATAACCCCTATACTAATGATGTCTCTATTACTACACACCTAATGGTCCCAGGAGGATAACCCTATACTAATGATGCCTCTATTACAACACACCTAATGGTTCCAGGAGGATAACCCCTATACTAATGATGCCTCTATTACTACACACCTAATGGTCACAGGAGGATAACCCCTATACTAATGATGCCTCTATTACTACACACCTAATGGTCCCAGGAGGATAACCCCTGTACTAATGATGCCTCTATTAATACACACCTAATGGTCCCAGGAGGATAACCCCTATACTAATGATGCCTATATTACTACACACCTAATGGTCCCAGGAGGATAACCCCTATACTAATGATGCCTCTATTACTACACACCTAATGGTCCCAGGAGGATAACCCCTGTACTAATGATGCCTCTATTACTACACACCTAATGGCCCCAGGAGGATAACCCCTCTACTAATGATGCCTCTATTACTACACACCTAATGGTCCCAGGAGGATAACCCCTGTACTAATGATGCCTCTATTACTACACACCTAATGGTCCCAGGAGGATAACCCCTGTACTAATGATGCCTCTATTACTACACACCTAATGGTCCCAGGAGGATAACCCCTATACTAATGATGCCTCTATTACTACACACCTAATGGTCCCAGGAGGATAACCCCTATACTAATGATGCCTCTATTACTACACACCTAATGGTCCCAGGAGGATAATCCCTATACTAATGATGTCTCTATTACTACACACCTAATGGTCCCAGGAGGATAACCCCTATACTAAAGATGCCTCTATTACTACACACCTAATGGTCCCAGGAGGATAACCCCTATACTAATGATGCCTCTATTACTACACACCTAATGGTCCCAGGAGGATAACCCCTATACTAATGATGCCTCTATTACTACACACCTAATGGTCCCATGAGGATAACCCCTGTACTAATGATGCCTCTATTACTACACACCTAATGGTTCCAGGAGGATAACCCCTGTACTAATGATGCCTCTATTACTACACACCTAATGGTCCCAGGAGGATAACCCCTGTACTAATGATACCTCTATTACTACACACCTAATGGTCCCAGGAGGATAATCCCTATACTAATGATGCCTCTATTACTACACACCTAATGGTCCCAGGAGGATAACCCCTATACTAATGATGTCTCTATTACTACACACCTAATGGTCCCAGGAGGATAACCCCTATACTAATGATGCCTCTATTACAACACACCTAATGGTTCCAGGAGGATAACCCCTATACTAATGA
The DNA here is from genome assembly GCF_034236695.1 of Oncorhynchus nerka. Classification (NCBI taxonomy): domain Eukaryota; kingdom Metazoa; phylum Chordata; class Actinopteri; order Salmoniformes; family Salmonidae; genus Oncorhynchus; species Oncorhynchus nerka. The sequence goes on from NC_088397.1 coordinate 60,549,858, forward strand.
TGCCTCTATTACTACACACCTAATGGTCCCAGGAGGATAACCCCTATACTAATGATGCCTCTATTACTACACACCTAATGGTCCCAGGAGGATAACCCCTGTACTAATGATGCCTCTATTAATACACACCTAATGGTCCCAGGAGGATAACCCCTATACTAATGATGCCTATATTACTACACACCTAATGGTCCCAGGAGGATAACCCCTATACTAATGATGCCTCTATTACTACACACCTAATCGTCCCAGGAGGATAACCCCTGTACTAATGATGCCTCTATTACTACACACCTAATGGCCCCAGGAGGATAACCCCTATACTAATGATGCCTCTATTACTACACACCTAATGGTCCCAGGAGGATAACCCCTATACTAATGATGCCTCTATTACTACACACCTAATGGTCCCAGGAGGATAACCCCTGTACTAATGATGCCTCTATTACTACACACCTAATGGTCCCAGGAGGATAACCCCTGTACTAATGATGTCTCTATTACTACATACCTAATGGTCCCAGGAGGATAACCCCTATACTAATGATGCCTCTATTAATACACACCTAATGGTCCCAGGAGGATAACCCCTATACTAATGATGCCTCTATTACTACACACCTAATGGTCCCAGGAGGATAACCCCTGTACTAATGATGCCTCTATTACAACACACCTAATGTTCCCAGGAGGATAACCCCTCTACTAATGATGCCTCTATTACTACACACCTAATGGTCCCAGGAGGATAACCCCTATACTAATGATGTCTCTATTACTACACACCTAATTGTCCCAGGAGGATAACCCCTATACTAATGATGCCTCTATTACTACACACATAATGGTCCCAGGAGGATAACCCCTATACTAATGATGCCTCTATTACTACACACCTAATGGTCCCAGGAGGATAACCCCTATACTAATGATGTCTCTATTACTACACACCTAATGGTCGCAGGAGGATAACCCCTATACTAATGGTGTCTCTATTACTACACACCTAATGGTCCCAGGAGGATAATCCCTATACTAATGATGTCTCTATTACTACACACCTAATGGTCCCAGGAGGATAATCCCTATACTAATGATGTCTCTATTACTACACACCTAATGGTCCCAGGAGGATAACCCCTATACTAATGATGCCTCTATTACTACACACCTAATGGTCCCAGGAGGATAACCCCTATACTAATGATGTCTCTATTACTACACACCTAATGGTCCCAGGAGGATAACCCCTATACTAATGATGTCTCTATTACTACACACCTAATGGTCCCAGGAGGATAACCCCTATACTAATGATGCCTCTATTACTACACACCTAATGGCCCCAGGAGGATAACCCCTATACTAATGATGCCTCTATTACTACACACCTAATGGCCCCAGGAGGATAACCCCTATACTAATGGTGTCTCTATTACTACACACCTAATGGTCCCAGGAGGATAACCCCTATACTAATGATGCCTCTATTACTACACACCTAATGGTCCCAGGAGGATAATCCCTATACTAATGATGTCTCTATTACTACACACCTAATGGTCCCAGGAGGATAACCCCTATACTAATGATGCCTCTATTACTACACACCTAATGGTCCCAGGAGGATAACCCCTATACTAATGATGCCTCTATTACTACACACCTAATGGTCCCAGGAGGATAATGGTCCCCCTATACTAATGATGTCTCTATTACTACACACCTAATGGTCCCAGGAGGATAACCCCTATACTAATGATGCCTCTATTACTACACACCTAATGGTCCCAGGAGGATAACCCCTGTACTAATGATGCCTCTATTACTACACACCTAATGGTCCCAGGAAGATAACCCCTATACTAATGATGTCTCTATTACTACACACCTAATGGTCCCAGGAGGATAACCCCTATACTAATGATGTCTCTATTACTACACACCTAATGGTCCCAGGATGATAACCCCTATACTAATGATGCCTCTATTACTACACACCTAATGGTCCCAGGAGGATAACCCCTATACTAATGATGCCTCTATTACTACACACCTAATGGTCCCAGGAGGATAACCCCTATACTAATGATGCCTCTATTACTACACACCTAATGGTCCCAGGAGGATAATCCCTATACTAATGATGTCTCTATTACTACACACCTAATGGTCCCAGGAGGATAACCCCTATACTAATGATGCCTCTATTACTACACACCTAATTGTCCCAGGAGGATAACCCCTATACTAATGATGTCTCTATTACTACACACCTAATGGTCCCAGGAGGATAACCCCTATACTAATGATGCCTCTATTACTACACACCTAACGGTCCCAGGAGGATAACCCCTGTACTAATGATGCCTCTATTACTACACACCTAATGGTCCCAGGAGGATAACCCCTGTACTAATGATGCCTCTATTACTACACACCTAATGGTCCCAGGAGGATAACCCCTGTACTAATGATGCCTCTATTACTACACACCTAATGGTCCCAGGAGGATAACCCCTATACTAATGATACCTCTATTACTACACACCTAATGGTCCCAGGAGGATAACCCCTGTACTAATGATTTCTCTATTACTACACACCTAATGGTCCCAGGAGGATAACCCCTATACTAATGATGCCTCTATTACTACACACCTAATGGTCCCAGGAGGATAACCCCTGTACTAATGATGCCTCTATTACTACACACCTAATGGTCCCAGGAGGGTAACCCCTGTACTAATGATGTCTCTATTACTACACACCTAATGGTCCCAGGAGGATAACCCCTATACTAATGATACCTCTATTACTACACACCTAATGGTCCCAGGAGGATAATCCCTATACTAATGATGCCTCTATTACTACACACCTAATGGTCCCAGGAGGATAACCCCTATACTAATGATGTCTCTATTACTACACACCTAATGGTCCCAGGAGGATAACCCCTATACTAATGATGTCTCTATTACTACACACCTAATGGTCCCAGGAGGATAACCCCTGTACTAATGATGCCTCTATTACTACACACCTAATGGTCCCAGGAGGATAACCCCTGTACTAATGATGCCTCTATTACTACACACCTAATGGTCCCAGGAGGATAACCCCTGTACTAATGATGCCTCTATTACTACACACCTAATGGTCCCAGGAGGATAACCCCTATACTAATGATACCTCTATTACTACACACCTAATGGTCCCAGGAGGATAACCCCTGTACTAATGATTTCTCTATTGCTACACACCTAATGGTCCCAGGAGGATAACCCCTATACTAATGATGCCTCTATTACTACACACATAATGGTCCCAGGAGGATAACCCCTATACTAATGATGCCTCTATTACTACACACCTAATGGTCCCAGGAGGATAACCCCTATACTAATGATGTCTCTATTACTACACACCTGGGACACAGCAACCATAAGGCTTAAAAAGGAAACGTAATGGATCATGATGCTGGGCATGAGTCTGACACTGAATTACTGAGGTAATAACCTACGTGCACAAACACTGTAAACAAATAAATAAATCAACAAACAAACAATTGATTGTGAAAGCCAGACAATCTCAATATAATATAAGCAAGAATTAAAGAAGTGAAACCGATAATTCACTCTTTCATTTTGCTTCATAAACTTGAATGAGATTCAATAAATTCTAACTGAACAAACACTAGCGTATTTCCAAATAGTTCCTGAGGATCCAGGAATAATATTTCCTGTTTAGAGGGTTGGAGGGGGACATCAGTAAGTCGTCACAGTGCTTGATATTAACATTTGAAATCTATGCTCCATAGTGTTGCTTTACAATGTAACGGAAAAGCAAAGCTTTTTGAAATGAGAGAACATATTCCCCAAGGAGAGGTTGACAGAGGATGCAGAAATAAGCCCATTAGTTGAAAATGGAGGACCAGGCACCATTTGAAGTTATTTTTCAGGCTGGAACGGCAGCTCCACCCCACCGTTTCCACTCTCCATAACATTTTAACTGGGTGGAAAAAAACACAATTCTGATTTGCAACACTTACGGGAACATGTTTATTGTCTTTGTGCGTGTTAAAAAACGTCCTCAAGCACAATTAAAACAAATGAAGATTGCAGTTGCAAGGCAGATTAAGAGCATAAAATGGGAAATGTTCTGGACATAAGTAGCAGAGGCTAATGGTGATTTTTAAACTAGCAGACCATGGTCAATGTCTCTCATTCATCACTAAGAGAGCTGGGCACACTGCTCTAAACGTAATTACTGTTGCACATTATGGGGGCTATTCCTGTTTTGTAATAAAATTAGCCAGAAATGCTTGTTGTGTTTTCTAATGCCACACATTGGCGTAATGTAACACACTGTCCTGATCTGTGCCAGCTGACAAACACTGACGATACTGACAGCCAAGGCAAATCGTAAGAAACGTTTTAAAATCAATTCTGAGGAACTGAACAGCACAACCATTATAAAATGCTCTGAGAACACAACAAAGGAAGCCAGATAGCCTGCTGTACTGTATTCATTCATATGTCATATATATGAATCATTTTCTCTAGCCACTCTCAATTCTACTGTTTGTCAAAACAACAATGGCTTAATTACCCAGGAAAGATCTATTTGTGTCAATGGTTCCAGTTATTACACTCTCCGGCCTTCATATTTTGTCATGATTAAAGGCCTGGGATTCAAGTGCTGGTCATCACTGCATATTTTCCTCAGCAGCACAAACCATCTAAATATAGTCTACACAGTAGAAACCAAATACAAACCAAATAGGACTGGACAATTGGAAGTGAAAAATAACAACCGATTCCAATATGTTCAACTGAGTGAGACTAAAGATGTATGAACTAGCAATGAATCTTGAGTCAAATTACATGACTGTGAATCACAAGCAAACAATAGCAAAACTTGATAGACACTGTAAATACTGAGAGGTTGTATTATATGAAGAGATTTCTAGGTATTCATCAAATCTAGCTCATATTTGAAGCAAAGTAGATATACGGGGGGCTTTGAGAGGGAAATGTGAGAGCTGCTGGTTTTACGGGTGCAGTCCTGTAATGCATGCTCTCATATAAAACACTGGTGACAGAGCACTGCTAGTAGGGCAGGAACCAATAGGAACGTTACAGAGACAGGTGTTCTGTCTAATGGGATCATAAATACTAAATAGAACAGTATTTTATCTGATGGAAGCTTTAAGGCAGAAATCAAAGATGCCATTGCATGTTGGTTTGGCTCATGATCTGTAAGGCCTGCATAGACATGATCTGTAAGGCCTGCATAGACATGATCTGTAAGGCCTGCATAGACATGATCTGTAAGGCCTGCATAGACATGATCTGTAGGGCCTGCATAGACATGATCTGTAAGGCCTGCATAGACATGATCTGTAAGGCCTGCATAGACATGATCTGTAAGGCCTGCATAGACATGATCTGTAAGGCCTGCATAGACATGATCTGTAAGGCCTGCGTAGACATGATCTGTAAGGCCTGCATAGACATGATCTGTAAGGCCTGCGTAGACATGATCTGTAAGGCCTGCATAGACATGATCTGTAAGGCATGCATAGACATGATCTGTAAGGCCTGCATAGACATGATCTGTAAGGCCTGCGTAGACATGATCTGTAAGGCCTGCGTAGACATGATCTGTAAGGCCTGCATAGACGTGATCTATAAGGACTGCATAGACATGATCTGTAAGGCCTGCATAGACATGATCTGTAAGGCCTGCATAGACATGATCTGTAAGGCCTGCATAGACATGATCTGTAAGGCCTGCGTAGACATGATCTGTAGGGCCTGCATAGACATGATCTGTAGGGCCTGCATAGACATGATCTGTAGGGCCTGCATAGACATGATCTGTAAGGCCTGCATAGACACGATCTGTAAGGCCTGCATAGACATGATCTGTAAGGCCTGCATAGACATGATCTGTAAGGCCTGCGTAGACATGATCTGTAAGGCCTGCATAGATGTGATCTGTAAGGTCTGCATAGACATGATCTGTAAGGCCTGCATAGACATGATCTGTAAGGCCTGAATAGACATGATCTGTAAGGTCTGCATAGACATGATCTGTAAGGCCTGCATAGACATGATCTGTAAGGCCTGAATAGACATGATCTGTAAGGCCTGCATAGACATGATCTGTAAGGCCTGCATAGACATGATCTGTAAGGCCTGCATAGACATGATCTGTAATCTGACATGAAGGCCTGCATCTGTAAGGCCTGCGTAGACATGATCTGTAAGGCCTGCATGATCTGATAAGGGCCTGCATAGACATGATCTGTAAGGCCTGCATAGACATGATCTGTAAGGCCTGCATAGACATGATCTGTAAGGCCTGCATAGACATGATCTGTAAGGCCTGCATAGACATGATCTGTAACATGATCTGTAAGGCCTGCATAGACATGATCTGTAAGGCCTGCATAGACATGATCTGTAAGGCCTGCATAGACATGATCTGTAAGGCCTGCATAGACATGATCTGTAAGGCCTGCATAGACATGATCTGTAAGGCCTGATCTGTAAGGCCTGCATAGACATGATCTGTAAGGCCTGCATAGACATGATCTGTAAGGCCTCTAGACATGATCTGTAAGGCCTGCATAGACATGATCTGTAAGGCCTGCATAGACATGATCTGTAAGGCCTGCATAGACATGATCTGACATAGACATGATCTGTAAGGCCTGCATAGACATGATCTGTAAGGCCTGCATAGACATGATCTTTAAGGCCTGCATAGACATGATCTGTAAGGCCTGCATAGACATGATCTGTAAAGGCCTGCATAGACATGATATGAAAACAGAGAGCGAAAATAATAATGACCGTTTACAGATTCACGGGCCATTCATTTAACAAAATGTATGTTGTCTACTTGTATGTCACTATCCATCAGCATTGAGCAATTAGTATGTGGTTTAAGAGCATGAACAATTCAAAGTACAGTATAATTTTTTTAAATCAAAAACATTACTTGAAATAATTTCATAAAAAGACCTGGTTCAATTTTGATCAAATAATGTAACTTGTCTGTCCCTTTAAGGAAGGGTCCCTTATTCCTCCCTCTGACCCTGACCTCGTCTGCTGGATCGGACAGTGGTATTAGGCCACACCAGGGGCTACTCCCCACTAGTTTGTGATCTCTCAATATCCTGAACGACTAGGACCAGTTTATTGCTAGCCAACACTAATGATGGGTATTTCATGACAACAAACCCCATTGTTACAGGAGGTCATTGGGTGGGTTGATGTGTGCTTGTTTATTGCTGCAAATGGTAAAGGCTTAGCCAAGGTTATTGTTGTTGGCAGCTTCCAAAGAGATATTCTTCAGGGGCTGTTTGTGTTGCTTTATCATTACTGCAGGAACAATGAGCGGCAACCAACAAACACCACAACTACTTACTCCTCCTCATGAGAGATGCGGAGTAGGGAAACGGAAAGGGGGATACCTAGTCAGTTATACCCCTGAATCAGTACATGCTACACACACCAAAAAGATCAAACAAAAGGCCCCCTATTTTCTTTTTCAAGAACCCTGGAAGAGGGTGTCCAGGGGATATATCAAAGCAAACAATTAAATGAGATTGTTGTCTCCTCCAAAAACAAATACTACAGGTTCCCTAGTACTGAAACCTTTCCAACTAATCTCCACCACTGAGGAGAACCCTTGTCTCTTCTGGTGGCTTGGCCTAGAATCAACAGTGAGTGAGAAATAAATGGCCTTTAAAAAACATTGCTTTTCTTGTCAAGACAGATACCCACTCAAGAGCAGCAACAGTCCAAATGTCTACTCATTCCCTTTCCAATCCCTCTAGTGTGTTTAAAGTGACACCTCTGTCTCTGTCTAATGAGAGAGAAGGGCTGTGGTCCCCAAGGGCCAGTGGTCCTGTCATCACTGAATGTTGCTTTCCTCTGGACAGCCCAATGATTGTCCACTATCAACGTTAATACCCTCCAACCAGGATTCATTACAACTCTAAATCTATGAATGAACTAGCCACGGGCTGGAGCAAACCAACCATTAACAAATCACTGGCCACAAAAAGAAATAGGTCTCCAAGGACTCCAGACTATATTGGATTGCCAATACGAACCAAACCACAGACGTTTGAGAAGTTGAGAAAAACAACAGAAGAAGAGAGAAATACTCCAGAGCCCATCATGACTCCACTTGGTAAACTAATACAGTATTGATCGTCTCGTTTTTTGTTTGTTTAGAAAAGCCTCATCCCTGCTAATAGCTGTCTGAGAGTGTAATCTCTCCCTTGTCCTCCCCCTCTTCTATCCTACCCTGCCCACTCCATTGATGTGTTTCTTCTCACTGGGCCTCACATAGTTTGGGTTCAATGTGGCGCTGGGGCTAGGGTAAGGACTGGACTGGGGCTAGGGTAAGGACTGGACTGGGGCTAGGGTAAGGACTGGAGTGGGGCTAGGGTAAGGACTGAACTGGGGCTAGGGTAAGGACTGGACTGGGGCTAGGGTAAGGGGCACTGGACTGGGGCTAGGGTAAGGACTGGACTGGGGCTAGGGTAAGGACTGGACTGGGGCTAGGGTAAGGACTGGACTGGGGCTAGGGTAAGGACTGGACTGGGGCTAGGGTAAGGGGCATTGGACTGGGGTGCGATTGTGTTGCTAATGTTGACACCTGCCAGATCAGGCCGGGGCTGTTTGGGGCCCTGCGCTCTACGAGCTGGATGCTCCAGGGGTCACAAATCACAGGACTCCCTCTGATTATGGGAAGCAGAGATCCAGCAACTGACTGGGCTAAAGAGAAGGGCTGGACAGAGAAAGACAGTGAAAGACAGGTCATGATGTCAAGGATTGTTGACATGGTGTTCTGTAATGTATTTTTGAACATTTTGAACTTGATAAATAAAGATGTGTAAAATAAAAAAATAAAAACCTAGATAGTAGTAAGAGAGAGAGAGAGGGATATAAAGTGACACACCTTTATCAAATAAAAGGAAGGGGACTAATGTGGTTTTATGTATACAACAACATTATTGTGATATTTCTCAAAATCCTGCAGTAAATCAATGCATCAGGTTATTCAAAGAAAAAGAAAAAGCCACTCAGTAATCTGTTATCTCCTTGTTAATTAACAGTAATCTCAGTCATCTGTTATCTCCTTGTTAATTAACAGTAATTTCAGTCATCTGTTATCTCCTTGTTAAGAACATTAACAGTAATCTCAGTAATCTGTTATCTCCTTGTTAAGAACATTAACAGTAATCTCAGTAATCTGTTATCTCCTTGTTAAGAACATTAACAGTAATCTCAGTAATCTGTTATCTCCTTGTTAAGAACATTAACAGTAATTTCAGTAATCTGTTATCTCCTTGTTAAGAACATTAACAGTAATCTCAGTAATATGTTATCTCATTGTTAAGAACATTAACAGTAATCTCAGTCATCTGTTATCTCCCTGTAAAGAACATTAACAGTAATCTCAGTAATCTGTTATCTCCTTGTTAAGAACATTAACAGTAATCTCAGTAATCTGTTATCTCCTTGTAAAGAACATTAACAGTAATCTCAGTAATCTGTTATCTCCTTGTAAAGAACATAACAGTGTTCCAGACAGAATATGAACTAAAGATTTTTTTTCCAGAGCAAAAACTGAAAAAAAAATAGTTTAAAATAATGATATTACATTAAAACACAGCTAACCACAGCACATCATTTACCACTGCATCTATCTGAGATAAAACTGCTCGCTGATATCTTTGTCGACAGTGGAAATAAGAAGATAAGAATGTGTGTAAAAAATAACATTTAGTTTACTATTAGATTCTTACCACTACCAGGAGTCGATGTTACAATTTCCTTAAAGAACTGACTGAGGAATGGGAAAATGCATTGTTGTTTTTTTCATGGAAGAGGACAATTGTCAATTTGTCATTAAGTTTAAGAATATTCAACTGTCTGGCTATTATGTGTAGTATACAGTATCTAAGTGTGCAGGGAGAAAATCACCCTGGCTATTATGTGTAGTATACAGTATCTAAGTGTGCAGGGAGAAAATCACCCTGGTTATTATGTGTAGTATACAGTATCTAAGTGTGCAGGGAGAAAATCACCCTGGTTATTATGTGTAGTATACAGTATCTAAGTGTGCAGGGAGAAAATCACCCTGGCTATTATGTGTAGTATACAGTATCTAAGTGTGCAGGGAGAAAATCACCCTGGCTATTATGTGTAGTATACAGTATCTACGTGTGCAGGGAGAAAATCACCCTGGCTATTATGTGTAGTATACAGTATCTAAGTGTGCAGGGAGAAAATCACCCTGGCTATTATGTGTAGTATACAGTATCTAAGTGTACAGGGAGAAAATCACCCTGGCTATTATGTGTAGTATACAGTATCTAAGTGTGCAGGGAGAAAATCACCCTGGCTATTATGTGTAGTATACAGTATCTAAGTGTGCAGGGAGAATATCACCCTGGCTATTATGTGTAGTATACAGTATCTAAGTGTACAGGGAGAAAATCACCCTGGCTATTATGTGTAGTATACAGTATCTAAGTGTGCAGGGAGAAAATCACCCTGGCTATTATGTGTAGTATACAGTATCTAAGTGTACAGGGAGAAAATCACCCTGGCCATGAAAGTCAGTGCCTGCCCAGATCCTTCTCTCCCTCCCTCTATTCTGCAATGTATGTTAATGCAGGAAAGGCGAGATCTGAGCTGCAGCAGAAGAACCCTTTCCTTTTAAACTGCTGCTGTCCAGCCGGATCGTGTCAGTTTGAAGGCCCCATTCAAAAGTGTTCATGCATCTGCCTTTGAGACACAATAGCAGCTAGTTTATAAACTGTCTGCCTGGGTGCCTAAAGGCTTTAGTTCTTATTGTTTTCAGCCCCTTAATAAACTTTTTGGAGGAGTTCATCAACTTGCCTGAATAGCCTATACAGCGAGTCTCAAGACAGAAAATAACAGAAGGTTCTTTTCTCCTCCCTCTTCTTTCTCTCCTCCTTTTCTAGTGGCCATTCGGCTGACAATGGAGAGACTAGGCTGTCAGACATCAGAAGTCCCAATACAAGGAAAAGGGAATTCAATTAGAAGAAAAATGCTTTCAAAAAGGGAATGGGGACAATTGAATTTCCACTTCTTCTAAACCAGAGAGAGGATGATTCAAGCTCCAAAATCTATTATGCAATGGAATACACAAAACTATATTCAAAAGACAAACACAGACATCATCAGATAATATATTAGTCTCATGGGGATGGATGCCTGCAGTTGAGTTTTGAAATAACAATTTTGTAAACACTATCAAAAACACTATCGAAAAAGCCTATTAAGATGATAATAAATATTTGTTTTTTTTTAAGATATCTAGGACATCCATTAGACATGGAGCACAAATCATGGTGACGCAATAAAATGTCATATGGCTGTAAGCCATTAAACCACTGTTACACCTTTTAAAACTGTGTTAATTTTTGCAAACTTTAAAGGCTTGATGGCCATAATTGACGCAGTAGTAGAAACTTTTGAAGAAAAAAATATCATCCATCGAGCAGTCCAATTCGAAGCGCTCTCATACTCATCCCTTTCTAGGTCTCCCCAAAAAGACTTGAAAGCCGCATTGGCTGGGCCTGACCAACCGCCTACTGTTTCCCACAGATGCACTTGATCATTTAAACGGCCTAATTAGATCTGACACGTTAAACGAGTTAGTATTAGAAAAGGAAAAGCTGGTCAAGTTATAATTTCCGAGTCAAACTCTTGATCCCCTAGCTTACCCCTGTCATCCTTAGTAGTCTCAGTCTCCACATAATGGAGTGTTTTGTAGAATGCCACAGAAGGCAACATCCATCAATCTTATTGCTAATTAATAATGGATACCTTTATTATTAATAATAATAAGAAGAAGAAGAAGAAGAAGAAAAAGAAGAAAATAAGAATCATATCATGTTAAAAGCATTATAGGCGTACTGTAAACTTATGCATAGCCATGCTCAACATTAGCAGCAAGAAACAAAATAACTAAATCTAAAGACCAGATAGTACTATATGTGCCGAATTATATTATTTTTGGTGAAAAATATATGGTAGTCTGACACCTTCATATTTGTGTCGACCTGCTCAATGAATAGGCCTACAATATAAATGAATAGGCCTACAATATAAATGAATAGGCCTACAATATAAATGAATAGGCCTACAATATAAATGAATAGGCCTACAATATAAATGAATAGGCCTACAATATAAATGAATAGGCCTACAATATAAATGAATAGGCCTACAATATAAATGAATAGGCCTACAATATAAATGAATATACAATATAAATGAATGGATTATGTTGATGAGAATCTACAATATTTAGCCTACAATATTTTTGTTCAATAATAGGTGAATAGTAAGTTTTTGTTCAATAATAGGTGAATAGTAATAACAGTATCCTACATTGTGTCATTACCATCATAATTGTATTATCATTATTCGTTTAGTCTATATTTTCGACTGAAAGCGGTGCTTTCTTGCAGTGGCGCCGTCATGCAGCATTATTTGAGAAAAGTTTTGGAAAAGTTGTCTGAAAGCATTAACATAGCCTACCTTGGGTGAGGCCACAGCCTACCTTGGGTAAGCCTACACGTGGCCCCTCTCTATGGGATACAAAGATGAATTACAGGGGGAACTGCAATGAGCTGGATTTGTAGGCAGTAGCGTTGCGTGGGTAGAATCACTGGGAAGCCAGAAAATAAAGCCATATTACAACCTATGTGTTGTGATACTTGCATTGTTTGCTCTATAACCTGTTAGTTCATATTCCTTGCGACCGTGTTATATAGACCTAAGGCAGAGACAATAAGAAGACACAGTGGCAGAATAAACCACACCTTTGTTTCAAACACACCTTTGTTTCAACCACACCTTTGTTTCAACCAAACCTTTGTTTCATCACAAAACTGTAGCAACCTCTGTTTGGTGAATTACACAAAGCATATTGTATTGTAGCAAACAGTTACCTGACCTACAGCATTGTCAGGCAAATGAATGATTCTGACATTTTCCGACCATTAAACAACTATTGATTTAGAACCACAGAGAGTTACCGCGTGTCGCAAAGAAAACAGGGACTGCCTCCACTATTCCAGCACCATTTACACTTCAACATCATCAAATCACCTCTGCTTAGTCTAAAAGACACCAAAAAGGATTTTGTCCAATCAACATGAACTAAATATGATGTGGCTGTCCATGGTTCTGATATCTGTATGTGTGCATGTGGGTGTGCGTGCGCGTTCGAGCACGTAGAAAAACATGTTGATCACCCTACTTGTAGAGAAGGGCCAATGACCTCCTCCTCTCTTTCATGTTGACAAAATGGTCTATCACTCTGTCATGAAGTACATACATTTACATTTACATTTAAGTCATTTAGCAGACGCTCTTATCCAGAGCGACTTACATACTTGTTTTGTCCTCGGCTACCTGGCTAAAATGATTGCTCGCTAGCCTAAGTTCCTTTCATGGGCAATGTTAGCTAGTTAACATTAGCCTCCTACTACTACATATTGAACTTACATCCTCTCAGGCCAGGGAACAATGTATGAATTAATGGTTGGATCACAATCACCATTATAATCATTGGCCAGTACAGAGAACGAAGTAAAACCACAAGTCCAAATCCCTTTCTCCATCCATGGCTAATTTAGGAAAGGGCTAATTTTAGCTAGCTCTAGTCACCGTAGGATAACTACACAACGAGATGCAACAATTTAAATTGTTTCTGACCAACGCTCTCAATGCGATTTGATAGGAGTGACGCCAAATCCAAACTGCCTTCCCTTGACATTTTTTTTTGGTGCACCAGGACCAGCTCACTCAATTTAGTTCAAAGCTGATTGGCTATTATTTTATTTTTTATTAAGGAGTCCAAATGTTCGCTGGCTTCCCTTGCATTCAATGCTACTGGCGGCAACAATGTCATACTCTTTTGGACCAGACAACATCAGATAGATGGCCTACACATACAGGGACATAAGGGTGCTGTTTCACTCGCTCAGATGCTCTCTCCGGTGAGATACATTCAACCTCTTGCAAATTGCAGGGCACAGAGGTGTCTATACACAGAGGTGTCTATCTTGGTTGATCCAAGATGGCGTAGCAGTCGGACGTGTGTTTTGTCTTGTCCCGTCCTGTATAGTGTAAATATAGTTTTTTTCCCTCTTTTTTTCCGTATATATTTCGTACATATTTTAATCTCACTTCCCAACCACAGGCTGAATATACTCTCCTGCAACCCGCATCACCCAATGTGGTACGGATCTGCTTTTTCTATGCTTTAGAATCGGAACCCTCATCAGAAGCTAGCCGCTAACTAGCTACTAGCTAGCCACTGCTAGCGGTCTTCAACGCTAACTAGGACACCAGCGACATCTACCCAAAGCATATCAGACTGCTTTTTCTCTACCACATCTCCGGATTCCTACCGCAAGCTCTGAAGCTTTATACCGGATCATCGTAAATAGCTAGCTGCAATCCGAGTGGCTACTCCTGGCTAACGTCTCTGTCCCAGAGCAAACACCAGTTAGCCTGGAGCTAGCCTCGAGCTAAACCCATCTCCCGACTACCCGAAGAGGTCCAAAAATACCTAATTTGCCAATTGGCCTGGACCCTCGACTGACCCTCTACTGCCGACATGGAGCCCCGCCGATCGGCAGTCCTACAATGTAAGCTAGATGCCCTCAATCTCACTCAAATCATCAAGGAACCCACCAGGTACAACCCTAACTCTGTAAACAAGGGCACCCTCATAGACGTCATCCTGACCAACTGGCCCTCCAAATACACCTCCGCTGTCTTCAACCAGGATCTCAGCGATCATTGCCTCATTGCCTGTATCCGCCACGGAGCCGCAGTCAAACGACCACCCCTCATCACTGTCAAACGCTCCCTAAAACACTTCTGTGAGCAGGCCTTTCTAATCGACCTGGCCCGGGTATCCTGGAAGGACATTGACCTCATCCCGTCAGTTGAGGATGCCTGGTCATTCTTTAAAAGTAACTTCCTCACCATTTTAGATAAGCATGCTCCGTTCAAAAAATGCAGAACCAAGAACAGATACAGCCCTTGGTTCACTCCAGACCTGACTGCCCTCGACCAGCACAAAAACATCCTGTGGCGGCGCTTTCAACAGGCTTCTCCGCTGCGACATCGCCAAAGATCCATCTGCTGGCCAAGGCCCGCGAGCTTTCTGAATCGCTGTATCTCCAGCTCACCGCATGAAGAGGAATAAATAAACAGACTCACCCCATCGCGACGTCCCCCAAAGGTGAACTCTCTAGCCCTCGCTATCTCCCTGCTTGCTAATTCGGCCTGCTAACGGCTAGCTTGTCAAGCTCCGGTCCGCTAACTGCTACCTTATCTAGCTCGGGCCTACGAACTGTTAGCTTGTTAGCACAGGCCTGCTGTCTGTACCACCGCGTCCCAATCACTCTCTGACCCCATTTACTTTCTATCTCTTTTGATTTTTAATTTGTTTATACCTTCCGGAAACCTGCCTCACCCAATGTGATACGGAATCGCTATTACTTTTACTCTTATTTTATTTTTATGACACTCAAGAACCTCCAGACGCTAACCAGCTAACTAGCTACAAGCTAGTTAGTCATTGTTAGTTAAAAAAAAAAAAAAAAAAAACCTGAATCACTCGCCAGCCCCCCTGCCCATCCACCGCTGCCCCCTGGACACTGATCTCTTGGCTACATAGCTGACGACGCTGGACTGTCCATTAATCACGGTACTCCTTTCTGCTTGTTTGTCTTACCTGTCGGCCCCGTTGCCTAGTCAACGCCATTTTACCTGCTGTTTGTTGTGCTAGCGGATTAGCCTCGCCTACTGTTTTTAGCTAGCTTTCCAAATTCAACACCTGTGATTACTGTAGCTGTATGTCTCTCTCAGATGTCAATATGCCTTGTATACTGTTGTTCAGGTTAGTTATAATTGTTTTAGTTCACAATGGAGCCCCTAGACCCACTCTGCATACCTCTGTTACCTCCTTTGTCCCACCTCCCACACATGCGGTGACCTCACCCATTACAACCAGCATGTCCAGAGATACAACCTGTCTCATCATCACCCAGTGCCTGGGCTTACCTCCGCTGTACCCGCACCCCACCATACCCCTGTCTGTGCATTATGCCCTGAATATATTCTACCATGCCCAGAAACCTGCTCCTCTTATCCTCTGCCCCCAACGCTCTAGGCGACCAGTTTTGATAGCCTTTAGCCGCACCCTCATACTACTCCTTCTCTGTTCCGCGGGTGATGTGGAGGTAAACCCAGGCCCTGCATGTCCCCAGGTACCCTCATTTGTTGACTTCAGATCGAAAAAGCCTTGGTTTTATGCATGTCAACATCAGAAGCCTCCTCCCTAAGTTTGTTTTACTCACTGCTTTAGCACACTCTGCTAACCCTGATGTCCTTGCCGTGTCTGAATCCTGGCTCAGGAAGGCCACCAAAAATTCAGAGATTTATACCCAACTATAACATCTTCCGTCAAGATAGAACTACCAAAGGGGGCGGAGTTGCAGTCTACTGCAGAGATAGCCTGCAAAGTAATGTCATACTTTCCAGGTCCATACCCAAACAGTTCGAACTACTAATTTTGAAAATTACCCTCTCCAGAAATAAGTCTCTCACTGTTGCCGCCTGCTACCGGCCACCCTCAGCTCCCAGCTGTGCCCTGGACAATTTGTGAATTGATCGCCCCCATCTAGCTTCAGAGTTTGTTCTGTTAGGTGACCTAAACTGGGATATGCTTAACACCCGGCAGTCCTACAATGTAAGTAGATGCCCTCAATCTCACTCAAATCATCAAGGAACCCACCAGGTACAACCCTAACTCTGTAAACAAGGGCACCCTCATAGACGTCATCCTGACCAACTGGCCCTCCAAATACACCTCCGCTGTCTTCAACCAGGATCTCAGCGATCATTGCCTCATTGCCTGTATCCGCCACGGAGCCGCAGTCAAACGACCACCCCTCATCACTGTCAAACGCTCCCTAAAACACTTCTGTGAGCAGGCCTTTCTAATCGACCTGGCCCGGGTATCCTGGAAGGACATTGACCTCATCGTCAGTTGAGGATGCCTGGTCATTCTTTAAAAGTAACTTCCTCACCATTTTAGATAAGCATGGTTCAAAAAATGCAGAACCAAGAACAGATACAGCCCTTGGTTCACTCCAGACCTGACTGCCCTCGACCAGCACAAAACATCCTGTGGCGGACTGCAATAGCATCGAATAGCCCCCGTGATATGCAACTGTTCAGGAAGTCAGGAACCAATACACTAGTCAGTCAGGAAAGCTAAGGCCAGCTTCTTCAGGCAGAAGTTTGCATCCTGTAGCTCCAACTCCAAAAAGTTCTGGGACACTGTGAAGTCCATGGAGAACAAGAGTACCTCCTCCCAGCTGCCCACTGCACTGAGGCTAGGTAACACGGTCTCCACCGATAAATCCACGATTATCGAAAGCTTCAAAGCACTTCTCAACGGCTGGCCATGCCTTCCGCCTGGCTACTCCAACCTCGGCCAACAGCTCCGCCCCCCGCAGCTCCTCGCCCAAGCCTCTCCAGGTTCTCCTTTACCCAAATCCAGATAGCAGATGTTCTGAAAGAGCTGCAAAACCTAGACCCGTACAAATCAGCTGGGCTTGACAATCTGGACCCTCTATTTCTGAAACTATCTGCCGCCATTGTCGCAACCCCTATTACCAGCCTGTTCAACCTCTCTTTCATATCGTCTGAGATCCCCAAGGATTGAAAGCTGCCGCAGTCATCCCCCCTTCAAAGGGGGAGACACCCTGGACCCAAACTGCTATAGACCTATATCCATCCTGCCCTGCCTATCTAAGGGAAAGCCAAGTCAACAAACAGGTCACTGGAATCCCACCGTACCTTCTCCGCTGTGCAATCTGGTTTCCGAGCCGGTCACGGGTGCACCTCAGCCACGCTCAAGGTACTAAACGATATCATAACCGCCATCGATAAAAGACAGTACTGTGCAGCCGTCTTCATCGACCTCGCCAAGGCTTTCACTCTGTCAATCACCATATTCTTATCGGCAGACTCAATAGCCTCGGTTTCTCGGATGACTGCCTTGCCTGGTTCACCAATTACTTTGCAGACAGAGTTCAGTGTGTCAAATCGGAGGGCATGCTGTCCGGTCCTCTGGCAGTCTCTATGGGGTGCCACAGGGTTTGACTCTTTTCTCTGTATATATCAATGATGTTGCTCTTGCTGCGGGCGATTCCCTGATCCACCTCTACGCAGACGACACCATTCTATATACTTTCGCCCGTCATTGACACTGTGCTATCTAACCTCCAAACGAGCTTCAATGCCATACAGCATGGCCTCCAACTGCTCTTAAACGCGAGTAAAACCAAATGCATGCTTTTCAACGATCGCTGCCTGCACCCGCATGCCCGACTAGCATCACCACCCTGGATGGTTCGACCTTGAATATGTGGACATCTATAAGTACCTAGGTGTCTGGCTAGACTGCAAACTCTCCTTCCAGACTCACATCAAACATCTCCAATCGAAAAATCAAATCAAGAGTCGGCTTTCTATTCCGCAACAAAGCCTCCTTCACTCACGCCGCCAAGCTTACCCTAGTAAAACTGACTATCCTACCGATCCTCGAGTCATCTACAAAATGGCTTCCAACACTCTACTCAGCAAACTGATGCAGTCTATCATAGTGCCATCCGTTTTGTCACCAAAGCACCTTATACCACCCACCACTGCGACTTGTATGCTCTAGTCGGCTGGGCTTACATATTCGTCGCCAGACCCACTGGCTCCAGGTCATCTACAAGTCCATGCTAGGTAAAGCTCCGCCTTATCTCAGTTCACTGGTCACGATGGCAACACCATCCGTAGCACACGCTCCAGCAGGTGTATCTCACTGATCATCCCTAAAGCCAACACCTCATTTGGCCGCCTCTCGTTCCAGTACTCTGCTGCCTGTGACTGGAATGAACTGCAAAAATCGCTGAAGTTGGAGACTTTTATCTCCCTCACCAACTTCAAACATCAGCTATCCGAGCAGCTAACCGATCGCTGCAGCTGTACATAGTCTATTGGTAAATAGCCCACCCATTTTCACCTACCTCATCCCCATACTGTTTTTATACTGTTTTTTTATTTTATTTATTTATTTACCTTTCTGCTCTTTTGCACACCAATATCTCTACCTGTACATGACCATCTGATCATTTATCACCCCAGTGTTAATCTGCAAAATTGTATTATTCGCCTACCTCATGCCTTTTGCACACATTGTATATAGACTGCCCATTTTTTTCTACTGTGTTATTGACTTGTTAATTGCTTACTCCATGTGTAACTCTGTGTTGTCTGTTCACACTGCTATGCTTTATCTTGGCCAGGTCGCAGTTGCAAATGAGAACTTGTTCTCAACTAGCCTACCTGGTTAAATAAAGGTGAAATAAAAAAATAAAATAAAATAAAATACCAGCCATGCTCAAGTTAAACAAAAAAAATGAAACTGAAATATGACATGCAATAGCTTTAAACTAGCGACTCGTTTGGGAAAATCTGGCATTATATACGGACCAAAAATATAAATGCAACACCCACTGAGGGGGGAAGAGTCACTTTCGTGTCCTCTTCATGACTGTGTTGGTGTGTGTGGACCATGATAGTTCCTTAATGGTGGACACTGAGGAACGTGAAGCTCTCAACCCGCTCCACTACAGCCCTGTCGATGTGAATGGGGGAGTGCTTGGCCCTCTGTTTCCTGTCGTCCACAATCAACTTTTTGTCTTGCTGACGTTGAGAGAGAGGTTGTCGTTCTGGCACCACACTTCTAGGTTTCTGACCTCCTCCCTGTAAGTGTCTCATCGTCATTGGTGATCAAACCTACCACTGTCGATGATGTTGGAGTAGTGCGCGGCCACACAATCGTGGGTGAACAGGAAGTATAGGAGGGGACTAAGCATGCACCCCTGAGGGCCCCGTGTTGAGGGTCATCGTGGCGGATGTGTTGTTGCCTACTCTCACCACCTGGAGGCGGACCGTCAGGAAGTCCAGAATCTAGTTGCAGAGGGAAGTGTTTAATCCCAGGGTCCTTATTGGAGGGCAGGATTCTCACAAAGGTGTTCCTTTTGTCCAGGACTTTCAGTCCAGGCCTGTGTACCTGCATCCAGCCAATTATGCCTTATATACAGTGGGGCAAAAAAGTATTTAGTCAGCCACCAATTGTGCAAGTTCTCCCACTTAAAAAGATGAGAGAGGCCTGTAATTTTCATCATAGGTACACTTCAACTATGACAGACAAAATGAGAAAAAAAATCCAGCAAATCACATTGTTCTATTTTGGTTTCATCTGACCATATGACATTCTCCCAATCTTCTTCTGGATCATCCAAATGCTCTCTAGCAAACTTCTGACGGGCCTGGACATGTACTGGCTTAAGCAGGGGGACACGTCTGGCACTGCAGGATTTGAGTCCTGGCGGCGTAGTGTGTTACTGATGGTAGGCTTTGTTACTTTGGTCCCAGCTCTCTGCAGGTCATTCACTAGGTCCCCCCGTGTGGTTCTGGGATTTTTGCTCACTGTTCCTGTGATCATTTTGACCCCACGGGGTGAGATCTTGCGTGAAGCCCCTGATCGAGGGAGATTATCAGTGGTCTTGTATGTCTTCCATTTCCTAATAATTGTTCCCACAGTTGATTTCTTCAAACCAAGCTGCTTACCTATTGCAGATGCAGTCTTCCCAGCCTGGTGCTGGTCTACAATTTTGTTTCTGGTGTCCTTTGACAGCTCTTTGGTCTTGGCCATAGTGGAGTTTGGAGTGTGACTGTTTGAGGTTGTGGACAGGTGTCTTTTATACTGATAACAACTTCAAACAGGTGCCATTAATACAGGTAACGAGTGGAGGACAGAGGAGCCTCTTAAAGATGATGTTACAGGTCTGTGAGAGCCAGAAATCTTGCTTGTTTGTAGGTGACCAAATACTTATTTTCCACCATAATTTGCAAATAAATTCATTAAAAATCCTACAATGTGATTTTCTGGATTTTTGTTCTCATTTTGTCTGTCATAGTTGAAGTGTACCTATGATGAAAATTACAGGCCTCTCTCATCTCTTTAAGTGGGAGAACTTGCACAATTGGTGGCTGACTAAATACTTTTTTGCCCCACTGTACATAATTGCATGCAGCCCACCTGTTGCAGGTAACTGAAGCAATACAGGAAAGGCAATACGCACCAAAATAACATTTTGATAAAAACAACCATTTCTATTTTAATTATGACATAATTACGTTGGAACAAGGGTATTGACAAAGCATTCCACCAAAATAGAACTTGACTCAAGTGTCTGGAGCACCCATCACCATTATACATGGAACATCATATATCTCTGGATAGCTGTTTTTCCAGCATGATATATCCCTGAAGTACGTGGGTGGACGCACATAAGAGGCACACATAACCAAAGTGTCAAGGCAGACCATATAACTATATCATTATTGAAAACTATACCATGATATTCTCATTGAAAGAAACGTGTGATAGGGTCAACACAAGTTCTAGTGAAAATATGTTAAGTAAAACAAAGGCAGAAATGACAGGAACATCCTGTCGACTATTGCTATAACCGGGGCCTTGAGGGCAATTCTTCATCATTTGTGCCATATGATTTGTGTCAGAAAATCTGTTCTGCAACCCCCATCCACACTAAATACCATGGTGCTAACAAAACGTCTGAAAAAGTATCGACCACATTAAGGAAATGTGAAGTGAGTAGTCTAGTCTAGATTAAAAAGATCATCATCAACCATAACAACAACATCATAAACAACAACGAGGATGACGAAAACATGTATGGATTAAATTATCCTAAAGTGATGATGTATCTTAATTTAGTTTTGAAAAACCTATGAATCACAGTATAGGCCAATCTTTTTTTTATTTTTCAAGCATGAAATGTTAACCTTGGAATGCAATATCGCATCCAATAACAATGTACAGTAAATGAACCGGGAAATTAAATCCTTTTAAGTTTTAAAGCAGGAAAGGATTCTGAACTTGTCTTTATAAATGAGGTAGAAATTCCCATGTCTTCTTCTACACTTCTCAAAGTCCCTTAAATAGCTGTAGGGGGAAGATTGTCCATTTTTGAGAATCCCACAAGAGATCGAAAAACCATTCTCCTAAGTAGTGTGCACATGATAGGACTTGTCCCACGTGGCAAACATTGCTTTAATTAAAAAATCAGACCAGCCAAAAGACGTGCAGGCTTTTAAACACTGTCTGTCAGTTTGTAATACGATGAACCACCATTGTGTTTGTGCAGCAACAATAATGTTTCTGATAAGCATAAGGATCGAGTTATCCTCATCTACTTTCTCTATTTCCTTGGCTTGCCCTCTATTATTATTAATATATATTTTTTAACAAGACTGCGGAGAACGAAAATCCTGTACATGACAAATTTGGGGTCCCCCTCAAATTCACAGGTCACCCAAAACAGTGGGTATAATTGCGCGTTAACGCTCCTCCCGAGGAGAGAACGAATCGAGACCTAATCGTTCAAATGTTTTCTGTATCCGTTTAACGTGTCATTACCATCGGTTGACGTGTTATTTAGAAATCAGCCCCGTGACATAGGCTATAAATCACCGTGTGTTCAGATACCAACTCGAGGTGTGAAAATATGGTTCCTTCATCACAGTGGCGGGTAACGATTAAAGGGGTCCGTACTGTTTAATTGTATAAAAGCTTGTAAACCATGACCCCTGCTAAATATTGTTCACTGTCGAAGAAATCGGCTTCGGTACTAACGATTTAGCATAAATTACCAATGATTGTGTTAGTTTTGGAGAGCGTAGAGTCTTTAGCCTATGTCAGTGACTGATTTATGCGTTTTGAGTCTCAAAATTCAGTGTCCTGTCAAAATCAAGACAAAGCTTAACTAACAAACCTATTTGAAATGTAATTATGACCGGCTTGGGTAATTTGATTGGTTCCAGGATTACACCATGGTCTTTATCGTGATTTTGACTGTCCGTTTCCATAAAATAACCATGCATGCTTACAGTAGACTCTAATTTACATTATTTGACAGAAATTGGTAGCCTATTGTCTTTAGTAGGCTGTAAATTATTTAAAATGTTTACAAACCTTTTTAAATAGTTCAATGTGATTTCTTAATTACAACTAATATATTGTTTTGAACCAGAACATATTTTTATAATTAATATATAATAATATTATTATTGGGCTATTATTAGGCTATTCGTATTCTTTATATTATTATATTATATTATTATTGTCAATAATATCGTAATCGATTATATAATTATCTGTTGCGAGGGTTTTCAGCTTTGCCCTCTTGTGTGTAAGAAATCTACCAATGAAAATTCCAGTGAAATGTGGCGAAAGCGGGCTGCGGGGAGGTTAATCCGAGTTTAATGCAGTGAAGCACAGCGCAGGGTCTGGGCTGTGATGGGTGTGTTATCTCTGCCCAACATTTGGGTCTCCCTCAATTTCAACCCAACCAAATAGCTGCAAGAAAGTGCAGATGGAGTTACTCTCAATGCCTGAGGATTTTTTTGTATTAATAGCTAAATAACTTCCCCATACTTTCATTAAATCTCTCTCACACACTATTCCAGATGGATTTGTTTGAAGTTGTCTCTTACTTCATTCCCCTGTCCTTCTCATTCAGCACGGCTTTAGACCCCGAAATATAGCTACATCATATTTCCGGAGAAGTGTGTGTGCATGCGCTTGTGTGTTTGTGCGTGTGCGTGCATGCGTCGAACACACTCATTTCAATGCTTTCTTTATTTTTGGTCTTTATACATTTTAAATTGTTTTGCCCGTTTCTATCGTTTCATAAAGTCTGCAACTTCTCAGTTCTCATAGATGACGTGATTCTTTACTAACCCTTTGCATAAAACATCCTTGTTCTTAATCGATACCCATGATCATTTAATTGAATATGCACACAGAGAAAGCGAGCTTGAAGCCTCGGATTGCCTGACACCACAGTGGCTCTCCAATGCTCTCTCTCGTGATTCCTTCCCAACGCCCAAAAAGCCCGTCTGACCTCTGTTTGATTAAATTGAGAACCACAGGTAATCCGAAGATTTGCTGAAGTGTCCCTTGCCTCCACCTCGCCAATTCATCCAGGCTACAGAGGACCGTTTGTTGGTTTAGTTATTATAGATTGTCCCTTTAAAATGGGCGGATTCATTCTTTTCCTGTCGTTCTGACCAGTCATGCACAAACAATATACCTTCTCCAGGATAGAGAACATGCACGTGTGGCGTTTTGTCTAACCCCTTTACCCCGTTGTTCGCCTAATGCAACTTGTCAGAATCATCGCAGCACCTCACTATCACTATCACGTTATTGAGGATGGCAGGTGGAAAGCGTATATGGATGAATATTCTTATCAAAATGACATAGGCTAAGGCTGCGTTCCTTTTATTAACACATGTGTGTAGGGATACCAAGACAGTGGAAGTACAGCTTTCTATAAACTCTTGTATATAATCTTATATATCATCTCCACACATCATGCTGATCTATCTCCATTAAACTACGCCAAGTGGCAGCGGTGTAAGGCACTACATCTCAGTGCTAGAGGCGTCACTACAGACCCGGGTTCGATTCCAGGCTTTATCACAACCAGCCGTGAATGGCGGCGCACAAATTGCCCACCGTCGTCCGGGTCAGGGTTTGGTCGGGGTAAGCCGTCCAAATAAGAATTTGTTCATAATAAAATAGCCTATTGCAACTTGCTTGAAATTATACATTGAAAATAGCCTACTTGTTTTATCATTTCGGATTACACAGAAGATAAATCTGTGATGCAACACTCAAATATAGTCTATGAATAAATAGACAAATAAATAAACACATTTAATAAATCTAGAGAGCTCTGAAGTAAACCACAAATCTCCTAAATGTGTCACTAGGGCGAGCCACTGTGAGCTCCGCTCAGAGATGAAAGTGAAAAGAAATAAAAGGCTCAATTTAATCTGCTTTAAAACCCTTCAACATAACGTTTGTGCTTCCAACTCAGAGAGTGAGGGGCTGATTGGGGATAAATACATTTCTTACCATGCCTGCAAGCTATTACACCCCACTCCAACACAGCTACCTATTCAACAGACACGTTTCCATTACTTACGCTAATAAGTCTCAACGTTATTAAATGCCATCCGGATGGTAAACTGTATAAGGACAAATACGAATCTTTTTAAGAATTAAAAAGCAAATTTGGTATGTTCTGAGTTTACGAAGACAGATCTGGCGCTGTCATTCGTAGGCCTACGTGAGGTTTCCAACATTCTGATGTGACACTGTTGCAAGTAAATTAATATTTCATAATGCAGGGCATGGTCCGACCAAATCTTCGATGTAAACATGGTCATAACGGACATCTGTTTTCTATTCGTGTGTTGAGCATCGAATAAGAACAATCATCAACAGAAAAAATAGCAACGCAATTAGGGAAAATTCCAGTTAAACATTTGGCAACAAGTTCACCTTGGAATGGAACAAGTTAAAAATCCCTTTGAAATCAGAAGCCGAAATGTTACTGGCTCTACCAATGGGTAATTTTGCCTGAAGTGTTTCTAGCCAAAGGCTATCTGTTTACAAACTGAAACGCCAACATTACACCATGCAGCTAAGAAACACAATGATCCGAGCTCTAAATGGATAAACGGACACAAACCATTTAAAAAAAAGAAAGCACCGTTTTGCACCATGAAATGCGTTGGCTATTCTCCTCCAACAGATTATTCCGTAATATTACAAAACTATCTACCAGCGGGGTATACTGAATAATTCATTTCCCTTTATATGTACCCTTGCCCTTTGTCCAAACTATTTTCTTTCTCTGGTTGCGGGTTTTTGAATGAGAATGGACCGGACTATTCCCCTTTTTGCTGCCCTGTTTTCTAAGATTTGCCTTTGTAGACCTACCTCGGAATCTTCACTTTAGAAAAGCGTCATTGGAGAGAGGTTTTGCGACTGAAGTTCATCTTCAAGTTCGAATAAGCTTGGCTGTGTATTTTATGGGGGAAATCTTTTTGTGAACTATTATCTAAACCCTATTCAATTATGTTTGATCTTCTTAAATAGCGACCTTTGTCTCTTTCAGGACAGGTTTGTATAAGCACTATGATTTTCTCTCTCCCTCTATATTCAATGACAGAGAGCGGACTGACAAGTGGTACAATAACACGAACTAACTAACTGAATTACGTTTTTTCATATAGACTTAGGCTATACAAAAATATGAATTTGAGTTATCTTCAAATACTAGCTAAATAAATAATGTCGTTTATTCCGATTTGCCATAATGTTCAAAATTGTAATATTCACAATAAGCGTTGTTATTTTTAAAATGTTAATCATTTGTTTCAAAAACGTTTGTTACCAACTAGTTAATGTGTGCAAGCATTAACATAATTGCCGTGAGTATTACGGGGATATGGCTGCAGAGAAGAGCCCTCCTCGTCTCAGTTTAACTGACAAGTGATGTAGTGTCTCTAAACCGACATTGATTGTCAAACCGGTCAACTGTCAGCTGTCGTTTAGGAAGATCGTTAAAAGAGCGGGAGATGAATTTGTAAAACAAATACATTTTCTGGAGCTAAATAGGCTACCTTCCGTCAGGGCTCACATAAATAATTGAGTAATTGAGTAAAGACTGACTGGGATTTCAAAGCATGAGCCAATCTGCGAGAGGATTTCCCGATTTACCATAAAAGTATAAGAATTTCCCAAGAGATATAGACCATAGAAAAATACATTTAAATCAATTGTTGACCTAATTGAAAATTACAAGATGATTAAAAAAACAACTGTAGCTTCACCTCCAAATAATAATAAATAAAATAATGATGACTTATATAGGTCTAATAGGAATAGGGTGTAGGCCTACTAAAATGTAATAATAACAACAATAGCGATAACGATAATAATACAAATAATGGTTGTTGATGTTGATGATATTGCTATTGGAATAAGCAGGTGCCTAATACAGCATTATCGTGGAGGTGTGTGTATGGGATAAAAGTACGCCTAACATTTTATTGTTTAATAAGACAAATAAGAATGACACGATTTAGTCACAATTCATAGCAAAGTAAGCCATGTTTTTCTTTGCTGGCCTACCTTTATCGCCGAGAATGCCATCGATGCTATGCTTTGTTTTCTTTTCTCCGTCTTCATCCTTCTTATCACTATCGTCGTCGTCATCTTTCTTGCCGAATCGGGCCCTCAGAACTCGGCTGATGGAGCTCACTGAGAGAAAACCAAATAGGCCTTGGATTACAACAAAAAAGTCCTACGGTATTTTGTGTAGTAAATGAATGGTATATGTATATGCTCATCAGCTCATGTCAAGACAATGTGAAAAATGATAAAGTTACAAAAGTAGAAGTACAATATATAAAAACTGCACATCAAATACCAGCCTGTAGATGGGTTCATGTCTCATCCCCTTACAGTAATCACCATAAGAAGGAAAAGTTGCTTACCAGAAGCCTCACCTGAAGGAACAGTGCTTCTGTCGCACACCCCGTCCTTCAGCAGCTTGTCCCGGATCTCCCAACTGAACATCCCGGGGTTTTCTCGCTTGTACTCCTCAATCCGCTTCTCCACATCTGGAGTTGATACCTGCTGTGGGTTTTATAACGTGCAACGGCCAGACACAGAGAGAGGAAAGTCGAAACAACGTTTAATTCACACGAAGAACATGATATTGTAATGTATATGGATACAAATACACATAGCCTACGCGTTTCCCTGATTGGGAGTCGGAAATGTAGACGCATGCCTTCCTACAACATTTCAAGGCCTATAGCCCAGTCATTTCGTTAAATTAACTGCGTAAATTTTCTAAACCTGCTACGAAAAGCCAAATCTGACGTTTAATTCGACAAAAACTGGATACCTTCTAGCCATTAACCTATAGCCTATGCTACTAAACTTCCTGATTGAAGGCCTAGGCCTAGTTTCGTGTCTTCATAGGCTACCTCACAAATCAATCACACACAAAACTGCATGTATTTCACTCCATGCAATAGTCATAACTTATAGGCTATAACTGGTAATGTTTGTGTGTGGAAATGTTTGCATCATGCAGGCATGCAGGTGTGTAACATGCACGTGACATGATAACTGACGAAGAAGAATAATAATTGGTAGTCTTACACGAATTGCAGGTCAATGTGTCGGCTAGCTGAAGTCGATTGTGAAATAACGTAGAAACTATAGTCCTCCACTCACCCTAGGCTTGCTGCCTCCTATTGCCCCGGGACGAATCGAACCGGTCTCCTGGTACCGACAGAGGATTTTGGAGACACAACCATGGGAAACTCGTAGCTGTCGCGAGATTACGCAGGGTCGGATGCCATGGTGGGCCATCTCTACTATCTTGTGTCTGATATGATTTGGCAGCGGCCTCCCGTTGATGAACACTCCACCGAGCTGGTTCACCCGACCTTGGCCCAGGGGGGTTGATACTGTTCCACAATAAACATATTCAGGTCCTGTATATTGTCCTGATGATATTGTAATTGTTAAAGTTTAATGCGCAAGAGATCAAGTTAGACAACAATGCAATGACAAAGAGGGCAATGTGAAATTAGGTTAAGGATAAACAATTAAATATGTTGATGTGAAATTGGTTTGGTACTATATAGGCCAACTTTAAATTAATTAATATCTTGAGAGTTATTTCACATAGACAATAATTCAATACAAAATAAGTAGGCCTGGCCCGTAGTTCTTGACTATCAATTTTCGGCCCAAATCCCATTATCATGCGCCTATAATAATCATCATAATAATATTATTTATCATTATCGTCATCACAACCGTGATAATAATGCAGTAATAATATGTGTATGGATGTGTCGAATGGATGAACGTCTAATTCTGACATTAGACTGTGAGAGCTGGTAGCAGCAAAGGTTTATTATACTAAACTATAAGATAGACACATTCCAAACATATCCCACAGCCCATCCATTCTTAGTAGAGAACCCTGCACACACTCATTCCTAGTCAGCCTGGCTGGCAGAACGTATCATTAGTGCCATAGAGCACTTGAGGATCTAATTTCGTATTCAAGAGGCACCGAAGAGTGTGGAACTTTCCACCTTGATTATTCCTAGTCATGCAGTACAAATATTGATGTGATCCTTTGAGCCATCTCTTTGCTGTGTATTTTGTTTCCATTTGCAGCAGCAGGATACTTCAACAAATCCTGGAGCTCTTGGTTTTGTGCATTTTCGTTAAAAGCTCTTGAGCACGAACAGGCTGTGATTGGGACCGATTCCCATAAATAGGCCTACCTGCAAATACAAATTGGTATTTTTCCGCGCATTTGCTTAGATCTTTTTTATTTTATTTCCTCGCATAGTTTATAATTTGACTCATGGAGTTATCTTAGCAACCATGTCACCATTGGTTTAGTGCGTTTTTAATTGCATAAAACGATCACTAATCAATCGGGAGGATAGACCTATCACGCATTCAACATTCTATGAAGTAACATTTTGATCATCCATATTGTCAGTGACATAGGTAAACATAATACACACTAGAAATAATACATTTAAAGTAGGCCTATACTTCTACAATCAACATCTAGGCCTGTCAAGCCATGTTAGGCTGTCTATTCTGTAACACAACCATTTCATTTTCCCTGTATAGTAGCCTAGACCTAAATTAATATACAATAGAAAACACAATTGTCTAATATTTAACAAAGATGAGCTACAACAAATCAAAAACACAATTGCCTAATATGTCCTAATCTTTCACGAAGATGAGCTATAACCTCCCTCTAAGATGACGATTTAGTTTTTGTTGCAACTCTCGATAATTTTTTTCCAAGTTAAAAAGATGCCGTACCTTCCAGAGGGAATCCGGTGCGGGGGTAGTTCTGGCCTGGCGCAGGGCGCATCATTCGAGGCACTGTTCCTGGTAAAGTAGCCATTCTAGCTACTGAAGCAACACCGGGTGGGCACTGATACCAAATTCTTACTCGTGCAAAGTCCAGACAAGAAAATATAGGTCTACGCCGACAGGATGTGACGAAATGTCTCCTCTCAAAAGGATAAAAAGGAGACAATAAAATCGTAGTCCCAGTCAGAGAAACTCCTAAATACTAAAACCCCTCCAACAGAAAAAGTGGTGATGTTCGTCACCTGGTTGGTGAGTTTGTGGGGTAAAAGAAGACCCCTTTAGTAAAGGGTTTTGTGCAGTGTTAAGGGAGGGTTGCACCTTGAACTCAAATGTGTAAATGGGCAAAGTTTATTTAATTCTTTACCTTGATATACGTTGTCAGCTAGTTTTAACGTCTGCCTACTGGTTGAAAGTAGTATAAGTGGCCAACTTTGGCGCGCGTTGTAGGAGGAGACACTGAAGCGCGCGGATAGGCTCGACGGGCCTTATTTAATTCATGACGGGGAGAGTGGGTATAGCCGCGGACTTGTCGACCAATCAGACAACCGCATGGGAAGCAACGCACTCCTGCAGTTTTGAATTCATTGCATCAGTCCCTCCACATTATAAAACTAAGAAACAAAACCAAACAAATGTGATGGTAATCATTATACCTGAATAAAACACGACTCCTTCTTTGCTCTGTCCACACACGTGAATCATTATAAACAAGATGTATTAATGTATATCTATATTTGTGTACAATAAGTACAATATTCACAAATCCACATTGTATTATGTATGTATGTATGTATGTATGTATGTATGTATGTATGTATGTATGTATGTATGTATGTATGTATGTATGTATGTATGTAATGTATGTATGTATGTATGTATGTATGTATGTATGTATGTATGTATGTATGTATGTATGTATGTAGCCTATGTATGTATGTATGTATGTATGTACGCATATATATATATGTGTGTGTGTGTGTGTGTGTGTGTGTGTGTGTGTGTGGTAACCTACATTCATTGTTTAAACTTGGAGATAATTATTTGCTATGGTCACGTTGGCTTAAACCTTTTATGATATCAGATAGTAATTTGAGGTTCAACACTATAGGAAAAAGACTACACGAAAAGTGCAGTAAAGGTTAAAGAAGTGAACTGAATATTAGGCCTACTCCAAGAGCAACTCTATTCCCCCGCTCAAAGTCACCCTCATTTCCATGGGGATAGATTCGACCTTTACGTTGAGGGACTGACTGACCATTGAGGTGCTTCAGCAAGCTTATCCTACCTTATTTGCACACACTGTATATAGGCTTTTTCTATTGTATTATTGACTGTATGTTTGTTTATTCCATGTGTAATTCTGTGTTGTTGTTTGTGTCGCACTGCTTTG
Organism: Oncorhynchus nerka; assembly: GCF_034236695.1. Classification (NCBI taxonomy): domain Eukaryota; kingdom Metazoa; phylum Chordata; class Actinopteri; order Salmoniformes; family Salmonidae; genus Oncorhynchus; species Oncorhynchus nerka. The sequence continues at coordinate 60,581,287 of NC_088397.1, forward strand.
CTTTATCTTGGCCAGGTCGCAGTTGTAAATGAAAACATTTTTTAAAAGAAATCTGGCATAACTGCCATCATAAATTGTAGAAGGAGGCCCAACAAACGCTTAACTGTGAGTTGCAACTCATGCAATGAGATTAGTAAAGACCCTATCTGGTTTATATCTGTTTTTACGACTTTTCAATTGTAGACTGAAGTAATTGTAATAGACTATAATGATCAAAGCAGAAACATTTAGGCCTATCTGACAGGAAAATGTTCAGCGAACTAAAACAATACATATATAAATATAATATAAATACATCTAAATAGAATATTTGTATAAAAAGTTAATTTGGATGTATTAGAGGTGATTTTTAAAAAGTATAGCTCACAGGAATGTATTATAAAAAATCATGCGGAATACTTATTTAAATACATATTTTTACAGTGTGTTCACAGACTGGATTCAGCAGAGTAAGCTAATTCAGCAAATGTCTGGGGCATAAGAGGGGGTTTCCGCAAGGGTCTCAGCAGCGTTATTGATTTGATGACAATTTAATAGACTAGTTAGCCTGTCACCCGCGTTCTCTTCTGCAGAAAACACCTGTAGGATAGACCTGTATGAGTTTGCGGAATCCGTGGAATTCAATATCACAATATAGGTGAAGACATTCTATTTTGGAAATTAACATTTTAACTTCAATTAGGCCGAAAATTGCGTGTTGAGAACATCAAATAATTTTCAGTTAAACGTGCAAGCTTCTGAGTATTACAGTAATTCCACCGATCTATGGCGGTAGTAGGCGGATAGCCTAACAGGTAGGCGTAGAGAACACCTACAAGAGGGACCTTTCAAATAGCAATAGCTTAAAGCTAATTCTAATAAAAGTAATAGGTTAAAACTGTTAGCCTACATTCTTAAGTAGCCTAAGAAAGAAGACTAGGTTGAAAGTCGCGTGTCAACTCTGTGTGCCTGCAGTGCATATACAATTGCTGTGGAAAACAGTACTGGTGGAGGGCAATTTCAGAAATAAGTTTTGCAACAATTAGGGAGTGTGGAGGGGTGAAATGGCGATTTCACATGCAGATGCGCGGATGGGGAGGACCTGGTACCCAGCGGAATAGCTATGACCCTAACCCTGCCGCTTTGCTTCACATGGGATAGAAGGCACAAAGAGCCCGCCTCACCCTCCTGGGAAGACTCACCGAGCATTGGATTAAGTCAAGCATCAATCACGTGAAAACCAAACAAAAGCGTTTTCTAGAAAAACATTCTTTAGATGGAAACATCAGCTGTCTTTCTACTGCCTTTAGCGAGGAGGTATGTTACCAATACGTTCGCTCTCTCACGATAAAAATACGAATATAAATCACCTTCCCCTCAAATGTGTTTTTCAAACCTCATAATAATGTAAGGTTGGTTCAGTATTATTATTTTTTACTTCAAGTATCATGTCAAGTTTGTGTCTGCTTTATTGAAATTCATGTAAAAGGATTGGAACATGTTTATTTAAATCTTATAAAATCAATAAACAGTAAACATTCACATGTTGTTCTTTATTTAGTGTGGGTTATTTTGGTTGATATTGAGAGCCCCCCTATGTCTATCTTTATGTAGGCCTAAGTACAATTCTAACACAAATGCTGATAACCATGATAATGATGATAATATTGGTTAATTTTATTTAAAATATTATAGTATTAGGCCTAACAATGTCAATATCAACCTGTCAGGCAATATCTTTATAAAAGTGTGTTTAGTCTGGTCCACTTGCTTTTAGGTTTCCCATAAGGAGTATGTAAAAATAAAGGAAATAGCTATACATTATTTACTCAATGCATTTATTTGCAATCCACAGCCATAATTAACTTTTGTGATTAAATTACAAATTCAGCACCCCATTACCCTTTACTATTAAATTAAGTTGTTATAACACTATATTTTACAGGTTTGTTTTGTACATTTTAATTTAAGGACAAACCGATTGCAAGAAACGCATCCCAGCTCCTGTTCACGAACTGAGATTCTGAACTCTTGGCAAACCATGACACCAAAATACTTTTTTTTTAGTTGAGTCAACATTAAGCACGGTGGGCTATATCATTTACACAATCATTGTGTTGCCACTTTGTCTGCATGATCAGCTTAATACTTTTAGGCGCGTTTCACACGATGGGGCAATGATGTACGCTAATGTCCGCTAGAGGGCGACGATCTTTACTTTACATGCCCTCTCTATGTCCCCTATATTCACGAGGTAAAGGAATGGCTGATGAAAGTACAGCAAACTACATGCAGGAGAATTTCAGGAGATATTGGGTATATTTGTCCAGAGAAAGATGTCTCGTTGTGACAGTTGATTGACACATCCCCCCCCCACTGATACACATCCCTGCATCTGATTCCAATAAGGTACTGTCACTTGTTTCTTTTATCAAATTCACAAGACAGAAAACACTTCCCCTTTTAACATATTGTCTCCAGTCTTATCTTGATCTGGGTTGTTCTTCAAACACTTTGCTACAAAGCCTCATTATTTATGACATGGCAATTACCCAAGTTTCTTTTTAGCTTGTAGGTGAATACTGCTGTTTCTCTGCAAGGCATCCTATCTCCATCCTGCATCAACTCATAGTGCCTTGTACAATTTGTATCTATTCATGTTGGAAGTACACAAAAAAAGCCTACCTTTGATAAGAGCATTGCTTATTTAACCATCATAGTTTGAACAAAGTAAAGTATTGCATGAATATAGACATATATGACATCTTGTATGTGGTGTTACCAACTTGCAGCATTACTTTAACATTTTCCTAACATAATTGAAAGTTCCCTAACATAATACTATTTTCCCACTGCTATTCTCTTCTCTTTGATATTAAAGAGTATCTTCAGCAAAATAATGGAATGCTTATCCTTTTGTTGATACAAATTGCACACTGTACAGAAAAACCTATTTACAACATACAACTCAATTGGATACAGACAACCAGTGCAAATATTTTCCGCCGAGTAAAATAGCAAATCTTGGGTCCTTTATTAATGTCCTCATAGAGCTTGTTGTTATTTTACTTTACTATAAGATAAGACTCCTCCATAATACAAAGCACTTTTTTCCTCTCTCTGGAGTCTCTGCCTTCACACACAGCTTGTGAGTTCCACTTGGTGTGCATTGTCTTTCAATTTGAGACATATTTGGATAAATTATTATCTTGAACAAAAACACATCAACATTTCTTCTAAAGTATTTCATGTCCATATAGAGGTGACAGAGTGGCAGAAGGGTCTCTATCTCTCCTCTGTGGCCTGGTCTGTGTTCAGACAGGTGCGACTGCTGCAGACCAGAGCAGACTACTGCCAGGACCATGCTAGTTATGTGCCAGGTCCTCCCACTTAGAGTGTACCGTGACGCTGCAGATCAGACACTAACACGTTCTACTTTGCTCTGCTCTGCAAATCCAGCAGAATCTTGTTAACTTGCTGGGGCATGTTCACATCTGCTTGGAATTATCAAAATGTGTTATTGCTTCCTTATGCGAATTATTTTTATCAGGATGCAGAGAGAGATACTATATAAAATGGTCTTGTAAGAGGAAAGGAGAGCTGCTTTCTTTACTTAATTAGAGGGTGCTGTTTATAGATACTCATCTCATTAATACAAACAGACATATGCTTAAGGGAGACACTGGACAGACAGACACAGCTAGGGCTCTGATAGGCTGATGTTGTGCCCACAAGATAGAGATGACCATGACAGAGTGAAGTGGAGAGGAGGGCAGGTGAACTCCCTCACAGCCAGATCAGCAGCATCACTAAGTAACCCCTGAGGGGAAAGGAGATGGGAGCGGGGAGTGGAGGTGACATCAGGCTGGCAGCAGGTGTCCCCAGCTGGATGGGTGGGTGGGGGGTGAGGGGGGGTAGAGGGTGATCCATGGCAGCGTGGGTGACATCCTGTCACTGCTCATTATTGCATGAATCCTGTTGTAACCTAAAACCCCTAGCTCACTAGATTGGTATACAGTAGACATCTCATTGACAGTATGGAGGCTTGGGAGATGAAGAGCCTGTCCAACTAGTTTGTTTTTGGACATTTAAACTTTGGGTACATGAAAGTGTTGGCTGCTCATGTGTTTACGTGCAAGGTGCGGGATGCTAAAGCCCTGCCACTGAGAAAGAGAGAGGAATAGCTGTCCTTCTCACTAGACAACCCACAGAGGGACAAACAAACAGATTCTGGAATAACCAAAGGTCCCTATCACCTTGTGGCTGTCTCTTCAGTTAACAGCCCAACACTACCCTAGTTTCCCTCTACAGTCAAATGTCACTGCACTTCAAATATACATCTACTTCAAATACCCCTCCAGTTTGAGTCTGTCTGTTTTGTTTGTGTATGTAAGTGTTGTGGTGGTATCATGCCTGTTCCCTTTAGATCTGTAAAGAAAGATATTATACTATAGCCTCTGTGTTTAATTGCATACATGGGGCGGCAGGGTAGCCTAGTGGTTAGAGTGTTGGACTAATAACCGAAAGGTTGCAAGTTCAAATCCCCGAGCTGACAAGGTACAAATCTGTCGTTCTGCCCCTGAACAGGCAGTTAACCCACTGTTCCTAGGCCGTCATTGAAAGTAAGAATATGTTCTTAACTGAGTTAAATAAAGGTAAAATAAATAAAAATAAACATCCAAGTCTTTGATGATTTGCATCCCACCATCGCACAAGATAATCGTGAATAGTAGATGGTGTAAATCAAGTCATGACTGTTCCTGCTGTGTTGAGTAGGAGAAATACATGCAGAGCCACTCAGATAAAACAACCCTGTTGCTTGTCTGTCAGGGCCCTCAGATGACACAAGCCTGTTGCTTGTCTGTCAGGGCCACAACCCTGTTGCTTGTCTGTCAGGGCCCTCAGATGATACCACCCCTGTTGCTTGTCTGTCAGGGCCCTCAGATGACACAAACCTGTTGCTTGTCTGTCAGGGCCCTCAGATGACACCACCCTGTTGCTTGTCTGTCAGGGCCCTCAGATGACACAACCCTGTTGCTTGTCTGTCAGGGCCCTCAGATGACACAACCCTGTTGCTTGTCTGTCAGGGTCCTCAGATGACACAAACCTGTTGCTTGTCTGTCAGGGCCCTCAGCTGACACCACCCTGTTGCTTGTTTGTCAGGGCCCTCAGATGATACCACCCTGTTGCTTGTCTGTCAGGGCCCTCAGATGACACAACCCTGTTGCTTGTCTGTCAGGGCCCTCAGATGACACCACCCTGTTGCTTGTCTGTCAGGGCTCTCAGATGACACCACCCTGTTGCTTGTCTGTCAGGGCCCTCAGATGACACCACCCTGTTGCTTGTCTGTCAGGGCCCTCAGATGACACAACCCTGTTGCTTGTCTGTCAGGGCCCTCAGATGACACCACCCTGTTGCTTGTCTGTCAGGGCCCTCAGATGACACCACCCTGTTGCTTGTCTGTCAGGGCCCTCAGATGACACAACCCTGTTGCTTGTCTGTCAGGGCCCTCAGATGACACCACCCTGTTGCTTGTCTGTCAGGGCCCTCAGATGACACAACCCTGTTGCTTGTCTGTCAGGGCCCTCAGATGACACCACCCTGTTGCTTGTCTGTCAGGGCCCTCAGATGACACCACCCTGTTGCTTGTCTGTCAGGGCCACAACCCTGTTGCTTGTCTGTCAGGGCCCTCAGATGACACAAACCTGTTGCTTGTCTGTCAGGGCCCTCAGATGACACAACCCTGTTGCTTGTCTGTCAGGGCCCTCAGATGACACCACCCTGTTGCTTGTCTGTCAGGGCCCTCAGATGACACAACCCTGTTGCTTGTCTGTCAGGGCCCTCAGATGACACCACCCTGTTGCTTGTCTGTCAGGGCCCTCAGATGACACCACCCTGTTGCTTGTCTGTCAGGGCCCTCAGATGACACCACCCTGTTGCTTGTCTGTCAGGGCCCTCAGATGACACCACCCTGTTGCTTGTCTGTCAGGGCCCTCAGATGACACAACCCTGTTGCTTGTCTGTCAGGGCCCTCAGATGACACAACCCTGTTGCTTGTCTGTCAGGGCCCTCAGATGACACAACCCTGTTGCTTGTCTGTCAGGGCCCTCAGATGACACAAACCTGTTGCTTGTCTGTCAGGGCCCTCAGATGACACAAACCTGTTGCTTGTCTGTCAGGGCCACAACCCTGTTGCTTGTCTGTCAGGGCCCTCAGATGACACAACCCTGTTGCTTGTCTGTCAGGGCCCTCAGATGACACCACCCTGTTGCTTGTCTGTCAGGGCCCTCAGATGACACAACCCTGTTGCTTGCCTGTCAGGGCCCTCAGATGACACAAGCCTGTTGCTTGTCTGTCAGGGCCACAACCCTGTTGCTTGTCTGTCAGGGCCCTCAGATGACACAAACCTGTTGCTTGTCTGTCAGGGCCCTCAGATGACACAACCCTGTTGCTTGTCTGTCAGGGCCCTCAGATGACACAAACCTGTTGCTTGTCTGTCAGGGCCCTCAGATGACACAAACCTGTTGCTTGTCTGTCAGGGCCCTCAGATGACACCACCCTGTTGCTTGTCTGTCAGGGCCCTCAGATGACACAACCCTGTTGCTTATCTGTCAGGGCCCTCAGATGACACCACCCTGTTGCTTGTCTGTCAGGGCCCTCAGATGACACAAACCTGTTGCTTGTCTGTCAGGGCCCTCAGATGACACAAACCTGTTGCTTGTCTGTCAGGGCCCTCAGATGACACCACCCTGTTGCTTGTCTGTCAGGGCCCTCAGATGACACAACCCTGTTGCTTGTCTGTCAGGGCCCTCAGATGACACCACCCTGTTGCTTGTCTGTCAGGGCCCTCAGATGACACCACCCTGTTGCTTGTCTGTCAGGGCCCTCAGATGACACCACCCTGTTGCTTGTCTGTCAGGGCCCTCAGATGACACAAACCTGTTGCTTGTCTGTCAGGGCCCTCAGATGACACCACCCTGTTGCTTGTCTGTCAGGGCCCTCAGATGACACAACCCTGTTGCTTGTCTGTCAGGGCCCTCAGATGACACAACCCTGTTGCTTGTCTGTCAGGGCCCTCAGATGACACAACCCTGTTGCTTGTCTGTCAGGGCCACAACCCTGTTGCTTGTCTGTCAGGGCCCTCAGATGACACAACCCTGTTGCTTGTCTGTCAGGGCCACAACCCTGTTGCTTGTCTGTCAGGGCCCTCAGATGACACCACCCTGTTGCTTGTCTGTCAGGGCCCTCAGATGACACAAACCTGTTGCTTGTCTGTCAGGGCCCTCAGATGACACAACCCTGTTGCTTGTCTGTCAGGGCCCTCAGATGACACAAACCTGTTGCTTGTCTGTCAGGGCCCTCAGATGACACAAACCTGTTGCTTGTCTGTCAGGGCCCTCAGATGACACCACCCTGTTGCTTGTCTGTCAGGGCCCTCAGATGACACAACCCTGTTGCTTATCTGTCAGGGCCCTCAGATGACACCACCCTGTTGCTTGTCTGTCAGGGCCCTCAGATGACACAAACCTGTTGCTTGTCTGTCAGGGCCCTCAGATGACACAAACCTGTTGCTTGTCTGTCAGGGCCCTCAGATGACACCACCCTGTTGCTTGTCTGTCAGGGCCCTCAGATGACACAACCCTGTTGCTTGTCTGTCAGGGCCCTCAGATGACACCACCCTGTTGCTTGTCTGTCAGGGCCCTCAGATGACACCACCCTGTTGCTTGTCTGTCAGGGCCCTCAGATGACACCACCCTGTTGCTTGTCTGTCAGGGCCCTCAGATGACACAAACCTGTTGCTTGTCTGTCAGGGCCCTCAGATGACACCACCCTGTTGCTTGTCTGTCAGGGCCCTCAGATGACACAACCCTGTTGCTTGTCTGTCAGGGCCCTCAGATGACACAACCCTGTTGCTTGTCTGTCAGGGCCCTCAGATGACACCACCCTGACCAGAGGAGGACCAGGTCGGTCAAAACGTTTTATTTGTTGTATCACTGAAAGCCTAATCGAAGATCATTTATGGGGGAATCAAACATTGAGCAGATATTACGTAGTAATGCGGTTTGTATGTGATTAAACACTATTTATGATTGCAAACACATCCCGGAATCTTGACCTAGACCATGTTACTATATTGTACTTAAGTTTTATTCCATTATCACCATTTAATTTTCTCTGAAGAGGCCATCAATTATTTATAATTGCTAAGTAAGAGTTAGTTTATAAAAGTTATATTACTACTAAAACGCAAAGTGAAGATCAGAGCGAGCATGATATTTCATTTCAAGAGCATGAATATTTCAAACAATATTTCTGTGACTAATTTAAGTGGAAATCATGAACAGTATTTGATGAATGTGTCTTCGTTGATGTCTGATAAATTCTACAAAATCCCTATGAATATTAATACAAGAGATCCTGAATGTTTTTTGTATTAGCTAATTAACCTATGTATAATCTAAAAATCTAATCAAACTCCACCTTCCCCTTGTGACATTGTGTAACCTGCTGTAGTGGTGAAGTAGACTACTTGTCCACACTGTCAATACCTGAGAGGCATCAGGGCTCCAGTAAGAAACAACACTAACAAACAAGCAACAAACTACAAACCAAAATGATGTGCTCTGTGTACCACACTGTAAATGGTAAGGTTTAACAAATAGACTTGAGGAGTTGTGCCCCATATTCACGTGGGTGCGTGTGCTTGTGTATCTGTGTGTGTACAACATGTGATAGAACCCCATGCTGTGGCATCACGGTCTGATGTGCATGCCAAATCCTCTTGCCCTTTCACCCAACCAACCATCCTGGCTCTGCAGCATCACCCCGTGCAGCAGCCATCAGTGGATCCTGGGATGGTGAGCAGGAAGTCACAGTGAGTGGACTGTGTTCCCCAAACAACTTCCCTTTAACAAGCGGTGACTATCCTGACCAGCTACTGACCAGACTGGAGGAACAATACATCTCAGAGTAAAACTAAAGGGACCATTCAAAAACACTTGCATGTTATTCATAGCCTTCACAAACCAATGGAGTTCCTATTCACCTCCAGGATAATTCCTGTTTCTTTTCGGCCAATGCTTTAAAGCACCGTCAGTCCTTTTCAAGCCATTGCAATAAAGCATGTTTCAAAGATATTTGTCTCAAGGTTGTGCTGCACATACACCAGAAGACAACAGAAGGCCACTTACGAATTGTCTAACAAAGATATTGACGCTGTTTGTTTTAGAGACAGATCCATCCATTTAGCAACACAACTCTTAAATTCTTCAACTCCTAGCAGCATGTGACAGACTAGTCGTGTTTTGCTCTTAATCAGTTAAAAGCATCTCTTTGAAAAAGCCGAAGGAAGAAAGCAAGTCCTTTGTTTAATGAAGATGAAAGTAACAGCCTCCATTTTGCATGCTGCCATAATTAGTCTCACTGAATCCATCTGAGAGATCAATCAGTGGAAAAAGACAGAATTTGATCCCCAACATGAGAGACAAAATGTCCCTCTGTCTGTCTCTGTTGGGTCCATGGGTTCATAGAGGATGGATGGCACCACTGTAGCTGGACAGAGGCAGCAGGCAGGGGACTAAGTCAGACTTGAGACCTCACAGTGGACTGAGATCAGACATTTCTTTATGTGGGTAGTTGATTAAACGTGTTCAAAACTGTGCGCGTTCTACAAGGCTGGGAAGCTTGTCGGTGATAACATGGGATTGTTTTTAATGAGACTAATTTAAACTGCAGGTATGGTCCATCCAGAGACAACATGTGGATTGGCATCTGAATACTTCTCAGGTAAAGTTAGTCAAATGTGAGGTTCCATATTTTCCTATGTTCCAAAGGAATAAGTATCTATTCATGTCCTTTTCCACAAAACAAGATTTGCTTTACTGCTTCAGTTCAAGCTCCAGCAGTGCACACATGGAAGAAATCTGATTGAAAAATCGTATCGCAAACTCTAAAATGTCTTGCAAATCACACTGAAGACAATGCGGAGGTTTCAGTCAAGATGTGAAACACAAATGTTAGCAGAACAGATAATGTAATTGTGAATGGGTAAGAAGCATGCTTTGGTGATCATGTTAGGCATGGGTGTCATGGGAGAGTCCGTGAAGCTTCATTTGGCCTCCTTGGCCTCCCCTCTCCTCAATAATCTGCTTGATAAAATGAATATTTGGGACAGACATGCTGGTTAAAATGTTTCCCCAATGAATGTGTGAAACTGGCTTACTGGTACGACACGGAGCCAGTTCATCTCACCCACCTCTCTGTTTTCTGAGTGGGCATAGGCTGTTCAATCTGTCTGAGAGCTCATTGACTCATGTCTTTTCTTCAAGCCCAGTGTCTTGTTCAAATGACCGGAGGGGACCTGTAGTAAGGCTTAGCTATATCTTAGCTTGAGTATATCAGTTATGTGCATTTATGTGTTATTTGCAGCCATTAATAGCTTTTTAAACATAATCATCATTTCTGAAGGTGGCCAACTTCTATCACAACTTCATTTCATTTAAAGCCACGTCTTCAAGGGGCTCAGTCTGACTCTTTCCTTGTACACTATCTGGTCATCTGAGCATCTCTAACTGAACTGTCACAGATGATTACGGCAGGAACAACTCCTCTTGCTGTCCCAAAGAGCATGTGGCCCTCACGAGAGTATCAGCTACCACTGGACTCAACGTCAGTGTTCAGTTAATCATGCACTGCCGATTCACCATACTAGATGCATTTTGCTCGCTGTCTAGCTGTGTGAAGTGTCTATTCATTTTCTGATTTTGCACAGAAAAGTGGTCAGCACCATAATCTACAACTCCACATGACCGGGCCTGTTGGATTGCAAATCAACTGGTTAACCCAATGATCTAACCTGCATCATTTTTGGGGATATGTGCTTTAGAAGTAGACAGTTATTGAATAATATTCAAACCATTATACATGTGTGGTTGTGTATCACACAATAAATAGGCAAACTATAACATGTCCTATCCAGTCACTAGGTGTACAATTCTTATATTCATATGATGGAAATGTACAATAAATCGGGGACACTAATAACATTATAACTAGAAACAGAATAATCTCTTCCACAAAAATATAATTTACATTACAAAAGCTAATTCAATGGACGACAATGGGTGATTTTCTCATTTTGTACTGTGTGATGATGATACATGTAGATTTGATCATGCAGGTAGATCTCTGTCTTTTTTTGGATCAATTGTGTATTAAGGATGAGAAAATGGTGAACATGGTAAACATGTTCACATAAGCAAAACAGTTTGCTGTCAAGTTCCTGCAGATAGGACTCACAGTCATGAGAGAACATGTAACAGTACAGGACTCCCTGTTCTGTGTTAAATCAAATTCATTTATAAAGCCCTTCTTACATCAGCTGATATCTCAAAGGGCTGTACAGAAACCCAGCCTAAAACCCCAAACAGCAAGCAATGCAGGTGTAGAAGCACGGTGGCTAGGAAAATCCCTAGAAAGAACCTAGGAAGAAACCTAGAGAGGAACCAGGCTATGAGGGGTGGCCAGTCCTCTTCTGGCTGTGCCGGGTGGAGATTATAACAGAACATGGCCAAGATGTTCAAATGTTCATAGATGACCAACAGCGTCAAATAATAATAATCAGAGTGGTTGTCGAGGATGTAACAGGTCAGCACCTCAGGAGTAAATGTCAGTTGGCTTTTTGTAGCCGATCACATTCAGAGTATCTCTACCGCTCCTGCTGTCTCTAGAGAGTTGAAAACAGCAGGTCTGGGACAGGTAGCATGTCCGGTGAACAGGTCAGGGTTCCATAGCCACAGGCACAACAGTTGAAACTGAAGCAGCAGCACGGCCAGGTGGATTGGGGACAGCAAGGAGTCATCAGGTCAGGTAGTCCTGAGGCATGGTCGTAGTGCTCAGTTCCTCCAAGAGAAGAGAGAAGGAAGAGAGAGAGAGAGAGAGAGAGAGAGAGAGAGAGAGAGAGAGAGAGAGAGAGAGAGAGAGAGAGAAAGAAAGAAAGAATTAGAGAGAGCATACTTAAATTCACACAGGACACCGGATAAGACAGGAGAAATACTCTAGATATAACAAACCCTATCCCTGACTGACCTGACACATAAACTACTGCAGCATAAATACTGGAGGCTGAGACAGGAGGGGTCAGGAGACACTATGGCCCTATCCGACGATACCCCCGGACAGCGCAAAACAGGCAGGATACAACCACACCCACTTTGCCAAAGCACAGCCCCACACCACTAGAGGGATATCTTCAACCACCAACTTACCATCCTGAGACAAGGCCGAGTATAGCCCACAAAGATCTCCGCCACGGCACAACTCAAGGGGCCGCCAACCCAGACAGGAAGATCACGTCAGTGACTCAACCCACTCAAGTGACGCACCCCTCCTAGGGACGACATGGAAGAGTACCAGTAAGCCAGTGACTCAGCCCCCATAATAGGGTTAGAGGCAGAGAATCCTAGTGGCGAGAGGGGAACCTGCCAGGCAGAGTTGCTCTAGCGCCTTTTCCGTTCACCTTCACACTCCTGGGCCAGACTACACTCAATTATAGGACCTACTGAAGAGATGAGTCTTCAATAAAGACTTAAAGGTTGAGACCGAGTCTACGTCTCTCACATGGGTAGGCAGACCATTCCATAAAAATTGAGCTATAGGAGAAAGCCCTGCCTCCAGTTGTTTGCTTAGACATTCTATGGACAATAAGGAGGCCTGCGTCTTATGACCGTAGCGTACGTGTAGGTATGTACGGCAGGACCAAATCGGAAAGATAGGCAGGAGCAAGCCCATGTAATGCTTTGTAGGTTAGCAGTAGAACCTTGAAATCAGCCCTTGCCTTAACAGGAAGACTTACAGACTTATTATCGACTTATAGACTTGTTATAGACTTATGTGCTGTGAGAACATATGCACTATCTGTTATCAAATATAACTATGTGTTCATTCATAGACAAAGGGCTATCAGAGTCTGACCCCTCCTCAGAGAAACCATGTGTTTGTCACACACACAGGAACAGCATCTCTCCACAACAAGAGTGTGAAATCACCATGTTCAACCAGCGAGGGAGTGGAGCTCCCAAAGGGAACAAAGATCAGTGCACCCGGTGTACATCATGCAAAGCACTGAACCCTCTATTCATGGGTCACTCTCAGGAAATCAATGTTTCTACTCCGCATTTGCAGTGGCTGGAGCGAGAGCTGAACTTGTGTAGTCATCTAAAGACATCTAGAGCAAGGAGAGGATCACATTGGTCTGACTTTTAACTGATGCTTTTGCAGTGGCTAATGAATGTCTGAAAAATAACTCAACATGTCACCTCAATTTGATAGCCAATATAAATATTTAAATGAAGATGATTTATTGATTTTGATACATCATTGATACAATGATGATTATTTTTCATTTATTATTAGATGTGTGTGACTGTCTATTTAAACAATCATAAGTGTTGCTAAAGTGTATAACAACTTACATGCAAAATTGTCCTCTTTTGTTGGAGATGATCATTCCACCTAGGAGCTCTGACAGTGTAATTACAGTCCAATGGCGCCATCAGGTGGACAGTTACGAACTTAAAGGAAACGCTTCAAGGATCATCGCTTCCAATGGGGTGATAGGGTTTTGGGATTGTTGCCGCGTTCATGTGCTTGTCTAAACTAGGAAACTCTTAAATGTACGACACAGTACGTGTATAGAGCCCCACAGTGAAGTTGTCATAATACCCATAATAAAAAAACAGCTAAATGTTTCCAATCGTTTTTCCACCATTGATTTTTCCCATAGAAACACTTAAAATAAGATTAAGCCTAAACGAAACACAGCCCTTATTTTAAGTGTTTCTAAAATCCACTATAAAAAAATGAATGGTGGAAAAATGATTGGAACCATTTCCCTGTTTGAACGCTAGGATTTATGGGTATTATGACTTATACTGTGGTACTCTATAACTACAAACGGTTAGCAATTCATACACTTTCTTAGTTCCAACTTGCACTTGTATAGCTGGATAGGTTAGCGGACAATGTAACAAAAGCGATGTGTGTGCTTCCATGGGACAGAAGTCAGCATGTTGTTGTGATTCTGGATGGCCAGTTTGCCATGTGATGAATAGCAAGTGGCTCGTTTCATTAAAAAAATTGCAATCCGCACTCCGATCTGCGAGGCCGCAATACACAACGTCCAGTCACAAAAAACTACACAAAGAAGAACATCACTTCCTGTTTAAAAATGGCTGCACCCTTACTAATGTCACATTAGACAATAGAAGTGCTCTTTTCTGTAATGTTGAAAACGTGTTCGACCTTTTACATATTCGTTTGACCTCTTTTGCAGGGTATACCTAAACATGGTCCATCTATGTAAGTATGATCAGGTTGCTATTTAACTAACGCTGTAAACATGGGCTAAGTAGCACGTTGGGGTACGCTTATTAGCTACCCGGAAATGTCTGTACCTTTACTGTTGACGAACCATGAGTATGGTGTATAGCAAGCTAGTAGTTTTACCAATGATGTTTCTGATAAGTAATGTTTATTTCATGGAATACACAACAGATAGACAACAGATGGCAACACAATAGCTAGACATTGAGTGTTATTTGTATTATGGGATGGCCACTTGCTAATGAGTTATTGTCCAGACATAAAATACTGTTGGGTGTGTGGTGTTCCCATTTATTGCATATATTGTTAAAAGAGAGCTCCACCATGTTAAATAATCGTTGCCGTGGGTGGCGATCCAGATTCAAGTATTTTGCAGATAGCATAGTGTTATTGGAGCGGTTGTGGTGTGTCAGCAGTGTGAATCCCTAATTTACCTGGCTAAACACCTGATAACCTTTGACCTAGCTATGCACCTGACAAAACACACCACCTGAACTGTGGTCACAACTAATTGCTTACTCTTTGACAGAAAACATCCTACTTCAAATGCTGTTCTATTTTTCAGCCAATTTAATTGCATATAAATTTCACTTTTTAACAAAACAATACAGTGCTGATTTTGTTGTATTATCCTTCAGCATCCTTCCTACTGAAGACGTACCATGGAGGACACATTGTCATCAGATTGGCAATGGCTGGCCACCAACAGTCTAACAGACCTTTCTACCGCATTGTGGCAGCTTACAACAAGCGAGCACGAGACAGTAAATACATAGAACAGCTGGGCTCTTATGACCCCCTGCCAAACATCTACAATGAGAAACTGGTCAGCATCAACTCTGACAGGATCAAGTACTGGATGGGCTGTGGTGCACATCCAACGAAGCCTGTGGCCAAACTTCTAGGTGTGTTCCCTCTACCCTCACCATGACAACACACACTTTACAAGTTTATTGAAATGACCAGTGTAAGGCCTACTTCATGGAAAAGACACTAAATCACAGGTTCATAAACTAAACTAACTACTATACAACACAAATATAAACGCAACAGTTTTTACAATTTTACTGAGTTACAGTTTATGTAAGGAAATTTGTCATTTGAAATAAAATTATTAGATAGATTTCACATGACTGGGAAACATAAGGTAATGGTGGGGGTTGAATGGCATGACTATTTTTATTTAAGTAGGCAAGTCAGGTAAGGACATTCTTATTTTCAATGACGGCCTAGGAACAGTGGGTTAACTGCCTTGTTCAGGGGCAGAACGACACAGTTTTACCTTGTCAGCTTGGGGATTCGATCTTGCAACCTTTCGGTTACTAGTCCAACGCTTTAACCACTAGGTTACCTGCCGCCCCATTTGGGCCTCAGGATCTCGTCACGGTATCTCTGTTCATTCAAATGGCCATTGATAAAATGCCATTTTGTTCTTTATCCGTAGCTTATGCCTGCCCATACCATAACCCCACCGCCACCATGGGGCACTCTGTTCACAACAACAAACCACTCACCCACATGACGCCATACACATGCTCTGCGGTTGTGAGGCTGGTTAGATGTACTGCCAAATTCTCTAAAATGACATTGGCGGCAGCTTATGGCAGATAAATGAACATTCAATTCTCTGGCAACAGCTCTGGTGGACATTCCTGCAGTCAGAATGCCAATTGCACGCTCCCTCAACTTGAGACATCTGTGGTATTGTTGTGTGACAAAACTGCACATTTAGTGACCTTTTATTGTCCCCTGCACAAGGTGCACCTGTGTAATGATGATCCTGTTAAGCAACATTTAAGAGAAAGAAGCTTTTTGTGCATATGCAACATTTCTGGGAACTTTGATTTTAGCTCATGAGGGACCAACACCAACACTTTGTTCAGTGTAGTATACTTTTACATGTAATCAATACTTCCAATTAAGTCTCAATGCTACCTGGGAATCTATGTGGTCTAAGACACTGTCAACCCTCTCATGTCTTCCTGTAGGACTGGCTGGGTTCTTCCCCCTGCATCCCATGACGGTGACAGAAACAGAGCGTCACAGGGCCCTGGCAGAACTAGCAGAGGAAGCAGCTCCAGAGGATGGAGTTAAGCAGCAGAAACTAGCATAGCTGGAGCATGGGGGACTGTCAAGCATAGCAGGGTGTGGTTACTGTACACGAAGGACAGCTAGAAATGACATTCTCCTCCCAAAAGGTAACTGTTTCCAGTGAAAGCCTTTGTGAACTATGAATATTCATAAGCAGTGCTTAACAGAACAACTTATGAAGGCTTCATATAGCATACATAAAGTCGTCATAAGCACCACATAAAGTCTTCAGATATAATTTAAGTCTATGTCACACTCTATAAATGATGTATAAAGGATGTCATAACCAGGCTGATGAAACTAATGTGGAAGTATTTTGCATAGAGGCACCTGTGGGACAGTCATTTATCCTTTTGAAATCCCATTTTAAACGAAGGAATACCGTATGTCGTACATAAAGTCTTCATATATAATCTAAGTGTATGTCATACTCTATAAAGGATGTCATAACCAGGCACAATGTAGGGTGAATTTCCAAATGTCACATACCTCATTGTGTATGTTTATGCACCATTTATAGAGCATGACATACAAATATAGAGGATTTGTGAAGCATTTATGTTGTGCATATGAAACATTTATGTATGCTATATAAGTTGTACTCTATTTAAAATGTGACCCTGTTGGATGGTGGACGCAATATTTAAGTCCGTCAAACAGAGGAGAGTAATGACATACAGTGCCTTAAAGTATTCATACCCCTGGACTTACTCAACATTTTGTGTTAGTCTGAATAAAAAATGGATTAAATAGATGTATTCCTCACCTATCTACACACAATACCCCATAATGACAAAGTGGAAACATGTTTTTAGATTTTATTTTTACAAATTACACTGAACAAAAATATAAATTCAACAAAAAGGGTTTAAAAGTTAGTTTATTTAAAAGGAAATCAGTCAATTGAAATAAATGCATTAGGCCCTAGCCCAGGGGTGGGCAAACTTTTTGACTCGCGGGCCACAATGGGTTCTAAAATTTGACAGAGGGCCGGGCCAGGAGCATTTGGAGGGAGTGTTTGGGCCGGATATACTAAAGCATTAAATGTAGTGTGTGCAAACCTCATAGCACAGTAAGAACACTACAACCCAATTTATTAACTGTCTTTCAAATGTGAAAAATAGCCCTTATCAGTTAATAAATTTGTCTCAAGGAATATGCAAGATATGGCATTTACATACTATTTCGCAGATACTGGGAGGAGGAAATGTAAATAGATTAAAATAACATACGCACTGTGATTTATCAAGATTGCGTCTGTTTTTAATAAGTTTCAATCGAAGGTGCAAAGTTAAAGAAATCAACATTTATTGAAAAATGGAATCACTTTCAACATTCAAAACATATTATTACACAACGAAATACTCAAGCTCAATAATATCTACTTGTGTTAAACTCCGCAAAATCATGGATGGATTGTCCTGACCGCGCGCTCTACAAACTCGCCACGGACGCCCTCGCCTTCACGCGCAAACAGTACACGTGTATCGTTGCAAAGCACACAGACATAGGCTGTATTAAATATCCTACCTGCAGCTGAAAATTTAAATTAAGAGCGATGTGCGGCGTGTTAATTAAGCTACTGTACCGCTGCTGTGCGTAAATGCGCATTGCTCTTAATTAAAAGACGCACTTCCAAACTTTCCATATGCATTTTTTCATAACACAGCAGAAAAACTCACCATTTCAGTGGGAACAGTGTTGTTGGTCTCCCTTTTTTGCCAGTGCATCAAAGTCTGGAGTTAGTTTTGTTGTGGCAATTCTCAGGACAGATCTGAGGTGTTGGTCAGTTAACTTGGATCTGTGATGGGCTTTGTTGATTTTCATGACGCTAAACGTCTGCTCACACACGTAGGTCGAGCCAAACAACACCAGCATCTTCTGCGCCGTCCTCCGGAGGTTTGGAAACGCGGTCTCGTTAAGTGAAGCGTAAAAGTCATTCAGTTTAAGAGACTTGAACTTCTCCTTTGAGACGGAGTCAGACTGAAGATCGATCAGTTCCAATTGCAGCTCCTGCGGTGCTGATTCGGGGTCTTGTGACAGGGGACAGGACACCAGTTGAAGTGACTTGTCAATTTTTTCAAAATCACAGAACCGACGGCAAAATTCTCTGTGCAGATCGTCCAGTGATTTGCAGTATTTCTTCGCATTTCGGGCGGCCTCTTTCTGCACGGCTAGTGTGGGGAAATGTGCGAAAGATTTGTTTGACATTTGCCTGGAGAATAAAACCAGCTTGGATTTGAAGGCTCTCACATTTGTGTACATGTCGTGCCCAAACTGATCTTTCCCCTGTAGCTTCACGTTCAGCTCATTCATGTGTGAAAATATGTCCACAGCAAACGCAAAGTCACAAAGCCAGTTTGTGTTGCTCAGCTCGGGGAATTCTTCGGATTTCCCCATTAAATAAAAAAATGAGCGAATCTCGTCTTTGAGCTCCCAGACTCGTTGAAACACTTTCCCCAAACTTAACCAGCGGACGCGAGAGTGGTAAATTAGGTCCTGGTGATCCGCATTAGTTTCTTCCAGGAACGTAATGAACTGACTGACGATGATTAAGTCCCCTTGCTCGTATGAAGTTAACAAGTTTTACAACTGGATCCACGACGTGATTAAGCTGCAATACAGACTTACACAGAGACTCCTGATGAATGATGCAGTGAAGTAAAATAACATCCTGGTCAGGGTTTTCTTCTTTCACTTTATCCTGGATTCTTTTCAGCAGCCCGATGTTTTTTCCAGTTAAATTTGGCGATCCATCCGTGGTGACATTGGCAAGTTTACTCCAAGGTAGCTTCATTCTCTCGATGACAGCAGACACCTGTTCATATAAGTCCTCTCCTCGCGTTTTCCCTTTCAGTGATTCCATGCTCAAAAGCTCCTCCGTTATCTCAAAACTGTCGTTAATCCCTCGGATAAAAATTAGGAGCTGAGCAGTGTCTTTTATGTCGTTACTTTCATCCAGTGCTAGTGAATATAACTTAAAGGACTCCGCCTTTTTGTTTAACTCGCTGACTATATCTTCGTCAATCAGTTCCACACGGCGAGTCACTGTCCTGCGTGCTAAACTGATTTTTTCAAACTTGGCTTTGCTCTCCGGACACAAGAGACCTGCTGTCTCTACCATGCACTCTTTCAAAAACTCGCCTTCGGAGAAAGGCTTGCTAGCCTTTGCTAATTTGAATGCCAGCAAATAACTTGCCTTGGTACTTGACTCTTGAATTGCAGTTTGTCGGTGAAAAAAGTTCTGTTGACTCTGTAAATTAGCTGCCAACCTCTGAGCAGTAGCCGCCCGTTCTTGTGTTGACTGCTTGCAAGCATAGTTTGCATGCTTCGTGGCAAAGTGACGGCTGATATTGTACTCTTTGAAAACCGCAACAGCTTCTTGGCATATCAGACATACAGCCGTTGATCGGACTTCAGTGAAGAATTATTTTGTTGTCCACTCCTTATTAAACACTCGGCATTCGCTGTCCACTTTCCTTCTCTTTGGTCCGCTCATTTTCACAGAAGGGCTTAATGGTGACGTGAAACGAAGTGAAAATTAAAGTGAAATAAAGAGAAATACGCGCCACTCCAACAACGGTCAATGTGTTTTGAGTGCGCCATCTATTGGGGAAACGTGAGCATTGCAGGGAAAGGGGAAAAAAGGAGGTTTTTACTATAATTTGGACAAGTTCGGCGGGCCGGATTAAAAAGCCTATGTGGCCCGCGGGCCGTAGTTTGCCCATGTCTGCCCTAGCCTATGGATTTCACATGACTGAGAATAGAGATATGAATCTGTTGGTCCTTTGCATATAGTTGATCAGAGGCTGTTGATTGTGGCTTGTGGAATGTT
Organism: Oncorhynchus nerka; assembly: GCF_034236695.1. Lineage (NCBI taxonomy): Eukaryota > Metazoa > Chordata > Actinopteri > Salmoniformes > Salmonidae > Oncorhynchus > Oncorhynchus nerka. Next base: position 60,601,574 of record NC_088397.1, read on the forward strand.
GTCCCACTCCTCTTCAATGGCTGTGCGAAATTGGTGGGAACTGGAACATTCTGTCATACACGTCAATCCAAAGCATCCCAAACATGCTCAATGGGTGACATGTCAGGTAAGTATGCAGGCCATGGAGGAACTGGGACATTCTCAGCTTCTAGGAATTGTGTACAGTTCCTTGTGACATGGGGCTGTGCATTATCATGCTGAAATGTGATGCTGGCGGATGAAGGGCACAACAATGGGCCTCAGCTCTCAGGATCTCGTCATGGTATCTCTGTGCATTCAAATTTCCATCAATAAAATGCAATTGTGTTCGTTGTCCATAGCTTATGCCTGCCCATACTATAACCCTACCGCCACCATGGGGCACTCTGTTCACAACGTTGACCGCAGCAAACTGCTCACCCCACAGTGACATACACACTGCCGCCTGCCCAGTACAGGGGAAACCGGGATTCATCTGTGAAAGAACACCCTTCTCCAGCGTTTTTGCTACATTAAAGCTTAATCATTCAGGCAATTGAGCATTTCTTACCATTCTCATATCTTCATTGTGTCAGTTAATGCAAGATATTTAGGAAATGGAGTGAGATATTCAGGGGTATTGGGAGGGTTTTAGTGATAGACACTGCTGGGTTCAGTTACGGTTCTAACATTGAGTGGAGATGTGTCCTGTTGTGTACTAACCTGTCAGGGTGTGGAGGGATTCTTTATTTCAATTGTTGTGATACATTTTGCAGGGTTATTGTGGTGGAATGGAAATCTGAAGGGTTTAGTAATTTTATATATCATTTTATCCAGAAATTGATATGTTTACAGTTTTTTTCCCTGAAATATCTGGTTTACAACTATTTAGTTGTCAGCTGAATAGTCATTTTATAACTATCATAAGTTACCCCCCCCTTTATCCATCTAACTGGTATTCACATCCACACCGATGGATCACGGCTACTTTACTGATCATTTCCTGTAATCTGATGGGTGCTAATGAACCAAATAAGTTAATTAAATGTCTTGATTTTTTTGACATAGGAATGAAGTTGACATTGCTCTATTGAAAGAGGGTGATGTCTGGAGACTTCAAAACAAATGCTACAAACTGGCAGCTGCTTCCAGCTTCATATCTAAACCTAATGGGGTGCTTATTCTTATTTCTTTTATTTCTTTTTCTTAAAACTGCATTGTTGGTTAAGGGCTTGTAAGTAAGCCTTTCACTGTAAGGTCTACACCTGATGTATTTGGAGAATGTGACAAATAACATTTTATTCGATTTTTATTCTACATAAACACAGTCTACCACTTACAATTGAAAACAGTGGAAATGATCAACAGGGCAGATCTACTTACACATTTTGTATGGAAAGAAAATAACATTTGTATCTTTATAGGCTCCAAATTCATATGACAAAGATTTTCTCAGTACTGCAACCAGAAGCCTGCTCAATTGATCAGATTATACACTTCTTATTGGAACTGACATGAATGCCATTATTGATTCTAAGCCATGTAGATGTGGACCTTCTCATAGCTCATCACAAGTGAATGCTTTCAATGCACTTAAACAATTTCTTCAAGATCTTCATCTTAATGACTGTCCCACAACTAAGGACTATACATGCTTTTCTGATAGATTGAAACATTCTCGAAACTTTCTCGAGAATTGATGACATTTTAACATTACTGATATTACAGGTAACATGGAACCTATAACAACATTACTGGCCATTCTATCTGATCATAATCCAATTCTTTGTAAATGTCAAATCTTCCCAATGAAAAAGCATGCACTGAGATGGAGGTTTAATAATAATTTACTACACAACTCTGACTACATCTTTCAGTTAAAATCCAATTTCAGATATATATATTTAAAAAATGACTACTCAGTGTAGGACTCAACTATGGTATGGTTAGCTGTGAAATGTTTAATAAGAGGAAACACCACACATTTTTCTTCTAATTTACAGAAATGAAGACTTCAGAAGACCAGTGAATTGTAAAATCATTGTAAAATGATGGAATACTCTTAAAAACAACTATTCAACAGAGAGAAATTGAGCTTAAAACAAGTACACTGGAACTTAATGACTTGTTGTGACGTAGAGCAGAATTCATTATGCAGAGGATGTGACAAAAATACTGTTTTCAAGGGAGTAGGCCTAGCCAATTACTGGAGCTGCAGCTTAAACATGCTGAAACATCATCAAGACAGCTGATCAGATCCTCTACTAAAGGACGGATATCTGATCCTACAGAAATAAATACGCTTTTAGAGCATGTTATTCAGATTTACACAGTTCCTCACATTACTTTGATACTTCTGTTTGTCGGCAGTTCCTGGAAAACCTTACGCTGCCCAAACTCTGTCAAGAAGAAACAGTTTTATTAGAGGAACCTCCCACTTTATCTGAAATGAAAGCTGCTCTTTTAAATATCAAGAAAGACAAAAGCGCATGTTATTGATGGAATACCTCCTGAACTCATTCTCAACTTTTGGGTTGAGCTAGGAGCAGTTATTCTTGAATCGCTTAACATTGCTAATGAAAAAGGACAATTCCACAGAGACATCAATACAGCTATCATATCCCTAATCCCTAAGAAAGGAAAATACCTCACAAATTGTGAAAATTTAAGGCCGATCAGTTTAATCGGAACAGAAATTAAGATATATGCCAAAAGCTCTCGCCATGCGCCTAGAGAAAGCTCATACATCCTGACCAAACATGGTTCATTAAGAGTCGCCAGGGAGCCGATAACATGCTGTTTCATTTGGTTGTTGAGGCTTCCAATCTTGATACCCTGTGTGCTGTGTTATCATTAGATGCAGAAAAACCCTTTGACTGCTTAGAGTGGGAATATTTATGGCTTGTTCAGTTTTGGGGCTAGATTCATACATATGATTCTCACCATGAATGTGAATCCTTCTTCTATTATATCTACAGGCACTACCCATTCTAATCTATTTATCATACATCAAGGATGTAAACAAGGTTGTCCCACCTCCCCTATGCTACTTGCTCTCTCCCTTGAACCACTGGCACAAAGCAGACGTCAAAATTAGGCTTCCTCACATATCAAAATCAAACAAACTGAACAAGCAATTTCTCTGTATGCAGATGACATTCTGCTCTATGTCGCACATGCTCAGAAATCCCTCCAGCCAATAATGTCTATTTTCACAGCATTTAGCTCATGGTCGGTCTGGTTACCTTTTTGCTCTTTGTGCTGTTGTCTGTGCCCAATAATGTTTGTACCATGTTTTGAACTGCTACCATGTGTTGCTATGTTGTTGTCTTAGGTCTCTCTTTATGTAGCGTTGTGGTGTCTTTCTTGACGTGATGTGTATTTTGTCCTATATTATTATTATTATTTTTAATCCCAGGCCCCGTCCCCGCAGGAGGCCTTTTGCCTTTTGGTAGGCCGTCATTGTAAATAATAATGTGTTTTTAACTGACTTGTATAGTTAAATAAAGGTTAAATAAATACAATAATAAGTAAGTGTAAAGTGTGTGGCGATTCCCTGCAAAAATCCAACTGCAAGCTGGTGACGTATTCTGGCCACTAAATGGCGCCAAAGAGCAAGAGAACGCTCAGATGCCAATACAAAGACAAAGTGTTTGAACTGGAATTTCAAGTGATCGAACAAGATGCACCTGCAATACTTGGAAGATCAGCTTGTCTGGAAATGGGCTTAATACAGAGGATATTCAAGCTTGAACAAAAGACAGAGACCAACATTTTGAGTGAATATGAAGATGTATTTACAGGACCTGGATGTGTTCCAGGAGTTCATCACATTCAAGTAGATCCAGAAGTAACACCAGCGGTTTCCTCACCTAGAAGTGCCTGTGGCCTAAAAGAAGAACTGGAAAAGGAACTGAACGATTGTCACCAAGCTGTTTACCCATTCAGGAGGCTCAGTTTGCTTGACGACGACATCCATCTTTTTCATGCCAAACAAAATACAGGTATGCATGGACCCACAGGATTTAAACAAAACCATCGAGGGAACATTATCCTTCACATACCATTGAAGAGGTAGTTGCTGAAATTCCTAACGCTAAGGTATTTTCAACTGTTGATGCAAACCAAGGATTCTGGCAAATTCAACTGGTTGAAGAGAGCTCCCGACTACACACTAAATACGCCGTTTGGGAGGTATTCATTCAAGAGATTGCCTTTCGGAATTGTGTTTACCCCACAGGTGTTCCAGAGGTGCCTCGCCCAGCATTTGAAAGGTCTGGAAGGTGTCATGAACCTCATGGATTACATTCTTGTCTTGGGTGATGACACAGAGCAGCACGACCGGCGACTGAGACAACTACTAGACAGACTGAGAAGCATCAACTTGAAACTGAATAAGGACAAGTGAAAAATCAGAATGACAGAAATCTGCTACATTGGACATGTGTTAAGGAAAGAAGGCCTGAAACCAGACTCCAAAAAGGTCAGAGCAATACAAGAAATGCCAGAGCCAGAGGACAAAGAAGAGCTTCAGAGGTTTATGGGAATATTGCAGTATCTAGCAAAGTTCATCCTAAATCTCTCAGATGTCAGCGCACCACTGAGGCAACTGCTGGAAGAAGACATCCAGTGGCACTGGGAGTCTGTACAGAAACAGAGATTCAAAAGCTTGAAAACACTTGAAAGCACTTGAAAGCAATGCACCAGTGTTAAAGTACTCCGATGTGAGAAAAAAACACTGAGACTATCTGTGGATGCAAACTCAGAAGGCTTGGGAGGTGTGATCCTGCTAGATGATCAGCCAATCGCATATGGGTCAAGGTCCCTCACAGACTGGCGATAGTGTACGGCTGTGAGAAGATTAATCAATACTGTTATGGAAAACAGATCCAGCTGAAGTCAGACCACAAGCCCTTGGAAGTCGCTCCAAAAAGCACCAGACAGACTGCAGAGAAACAGTCTACACGTGACATACAAACCAGGAAAGGAGATGCACATTGAGTCGAACATACCTGGAGGAACAGAAAGAAATTGCTGGATGGTGAGCTGGATGTAAACGTCATCGCTCATCAACTTCCTTTTTTCAGAAGAGAAACTGCAGCAACAAACAGAAGATGAAGAGTTAAGACTGGTCATAGAAACAGTTAAAGGATGGCCAGACACAAGAAGAAAAGTTGCAAATAAAATACAGCACTACTGGACCGTCAGAGAGGACTTGACATACTGAAATGGACTACTGTTCAAAAGTTCAAAAGTTGTAATTCCTCAGAAAATGAGAGAAGAAATTATGATCTGGCCAGGCATGGCTAAACAGATTGAAGATGTAGCAAAATGTGCAATCTGCAACACACACAAAAACAACAGACAAAGAGAGCCCCTCATGTCCCATCCAATCCCAGAGAGAGCTTGGGCCAAAGTTGGAGTGGACCTCTTCCATTACAATGATGCAGAATATCTAACACGTGTGGATTATCAAATCAAATCAAATTTATTTATATAGCCCTTCTTACATCAGCTGAGATCTCAAAGTGCTGTACAGAAACCCAGCCTAAAACCCCATTGAGCAAGCAATACAGGTGTAGAAGCACGGTGGCTAGGAATAACTCCCTAGAAAGGCATAAACCTAGGAAGAAACCTAGAGAGGAACCAGGCTATGAGGGGTGGCCAGTCATCTTCTGGCTGTGCCGGGTGGAGATTATAACAGAACATGGTCAGGATGTTCAAATGTTCATAAATGACCAGCATGGTCAAATAATAATAATCACAGTAGTTGTCGAGGGTGCAGCAAGACAGGAAGATCACACCAGTGACTCAACCCACTCAAGTGACGCACCCCTCCTAGGAAGTGCACCAGAGCACCATGGAAGAGCACCAGTAAGCCAGTGACTCAGCCCCTGTAATAGGGTTAGAGGCAGAGAATCCCAGTGGAGAGAGGGGAACCATCCTGGCAGAGACAGCAAGGGCGGTTTGTTGCTCCAGAGCCTTTCCGTTCACCTTCACACTCCTGGCCCAGACTACACTCAATCATATGACCCACTGAAGAGACGAGTCTTCAGATGAGTCTTCAGTAAAGACTTAAAGATTACTACTCAATATACCCAGAAATAACCATAGCTCAGTGGGACAACAAACAAACATCATTACAGCATTAAAGTCAATCTTTGCAACGCATGGGTGACCAACGTTTTGTGCTCTGACAATGGAAGACAGCTGGTGAGTCAAGAAATGCCAGACTTTGCTACCAGTTGGGAGTTCAAACATGTCACGTTGAGCACTGGATTTCCATAGTCAAACGGCCAAGTTGAGAAAGCAGTTCAGACTGAAGAACCTGTTGAAAAAAGACAGCAACGGAGATCCTGACATAGCTCTCCTTGAGTACAGAAACACACCCCTGGATGGAGCAGGTCTCTCTCCTGCACAGCTACTAATGGGCTAGGAGACTAAAGACAAAGATTCCCAAATCAAAGGGACTGTTAAGTTATGGATCATGCGCATTTTCGCAGCTTTTTGTTAAAAATCGTGCAACATTTCAGCGTCCTGCTACTCATGCCAGGAATATAGTATATGCATATGATTAGTATGTGTGGATAGAAAACACTCTGACGTTTCTAAAACTGGTTAAATCACGGCTGTGACTATAACAGAACGTGCGTTTCATCGAAAAGCGCAGGAAAATCTGATCACTGAAAACTGGAAAATATATCAATGCGCCACTTGCATGTATTGTTGAATGGAAACCAAATTACATGGAGCCGAGATTGCAATTCCTACAGCTTCCACACGATGTCACCAGTCTTGTCATTTGCCTGGGCTTTGTTTCTTGGTCAAACGAACAAGAGACAGCCCATTTCTTCCGGTCTCCGACAGGGTGTTTTGGTTGAGAAATATCCGGACATGATTTCAAGACGTGGAGCTATTGAATATACATCGCCCCGTGATCAATTTGATAGATTATTAACGTTTACTAATACCTAAAGTTGCATTACAAAAGTATTTCGAAGTGTTTTGTGAAAGTTTATTGTCAACTTTTTTAATTAAAAAAAATGACGCTGCGTTATAAAACGCTGTTTTTTCCTTGATCACACAGTCTTCATAGATCGATATCTAGGCTATATATGGACCGATTGAATCGAAAAAAAGACCCAATAGTGATGTTTATGGGACATCTAGGAGTGCCAACAAAGAAGCTAGTCAAAGGTAATGAATGTTTAATATTTTATTTCTGTGTTTTGGGTAGCGCCGGCTACCGCAAAATCTGTTGTTTAGGTGACGTTGCACTATTTAGGGGGGTGCATGCTATCAGATAATAGCTTCTCATGCTTTCTCCGAAAAGCATTTTACAAATCTGACTTGGTGGCTAGATTCACAACGAGTGTAGCTTTAATTCAGTACCTTGCATGTGTGTTTTAATGAAAGTTTGAGTTTTATCAAAAACTATAGGTAGCGCTCTTGAAATTTCCGCTGATTTGATCCCGACAGCGGAACCAACTCCCTAACAAGTTCTTAAAGCCAGGACTCTATCAGCATGTTAGGAGCCATTTCACAAGCTGACAACAGAGACAAAAACACTACCTCGACCAAGGAACACATAAAGTTTGGGAGGACGAGTCAGGATCAGACAAGACAACTAATGGCAACCACCAATTGTACTTGGAAAACATGGCCAGCGAAGGTCATACATAGTGTCATGTCTGTGACTATCATTAAATGTGAAGACTGTTATTTTATCAAATCAATTCTCTATGTGTAATTATTATTACATGATTAAACTAATCATGTAAACTTTAATTAACTAGGAAGTCGGGGCACCACGGGAAAATGTTTATAGAGTCTCTATTTCCCGAATCGACACTCCAGGTATTTTCATATCTTATCAAAACAGTCGCTTATTAATGAATTGTACCTCATCAGTTCTCATTACTGAAAGTCACAAACCTTTGGAAATCTGCACGAACCCTAGCATAAATTATGAATCAGCGATATACAAATTGGCTTAATAATCTATTTACTATCTAACTAATTAAATCACAGAAATACATGAACCCCCATGTATGAACTAATTGTGTGTGTTATTACATGATACAAAGAAAAAGTCGCTAGTGGACGAACCCGAAATGAAGGCTTGGTAGACAAAGGAAAGGGGGTGTGGACGGCTCCAGAGCGGGAAACTCATAGCTGATAACTACACTCATAGAAATTGCTAAAAACTTACATGATTGACCGCTCATTCGAAAATAAATTGCAATTTACATATTTACGAGTGTATGTCTTGTTGCCTGGTTGTCGCATAGAATAGATGTTTTGGCGGTTGTCTGTATTTTTGTACTAGGCTTCTGAAGGGGTTAAACCAAGGCCTCAAACCTTTTAAACGGTTAATAAATTGTGTTATTATAAACTGTAAGGTCTCCTCTTTAGGAAACCTCTGTGTGTGTGTTAGCACACAGAGTGTCTGATGTGCCCTTAAGACACTATCAGAAGGCGGAAGCCGCCTACGCTCATACTCCTCCTGTCTGGGCCCCACCGTGCCTGTCTGAGGTTCTGAGAATATGACTGGTGTTCTGCCGCAGGCTGCCGCAGGCCTGATGAAAACAGCCCCATGTCAGAAGATGCTTAGACTTGTTCACCTTGTTATGACCCTATACTTGTGATGAAAGGTCAAACCTACTTCTGAGCTTTTAATTGCTGACAAGACGGTTGCTGCTATCAGGGGGAGGTTAGATTTATTAAAATGTTGTTGCCAGGGAATGTCACGCAAGGAGGACTTGGGGAGGCTATATAAGTTGCAGGATGTCTTAGACACTTTGCATAACCTGGGGAGAGCTGTCATATACTGTACTCTGTACCAACGTCTGCCTACAATTGTATTACTAAAGGAGAATTTTAATACTTAAACAAATAGTCTGTGTTTCCTTTCTACTACCAATATATATAAGTTTGCTAATTATATAGACCTTATCATCTGTAGAAGAAATTGACCAACACTTCATACATTTCCGCTGCAGACTGGTAGTTCGACACCCCAGTTTTTTTTTTTTTTTTTTTACTTCTGTAGTGAATCGATAGTCTCAGAGTTTAACCATTTCCACCCGTGTAGCCAATGCTCCACGCTGTATGGTCTTGTTCTTTGGTGGAGCTGTATTGCCAACCTTTGGTTACATGTAGCTACCGCTTCATATTTTCTGGTCTTAGAAATTCAACCATTTGCAACCTTAGCTTACACCATGGTTTGCGTGGTCTGGTGTGAATTGCATCACGGAGGCTTTTATACTTTTGAGAAAAGTGGCCATCTCATGGGCATGGCTACTGACTGTGCATAAGTTACCATAAAATTCACATTGTTATCTTTTTAATTAAAAAAAAATACTTATTCATCCATCTTATACAACATTCAGAAGTAAACCTGACAGCTGGGAAATGGACACATTAAGAGATATTAAGAGAACTTTTTTGACCGCTTTGAGGACAATACAGTGCCACTGACACGGCCTGCAACCAAAACATGCGGCCTCTCCTTCACTGCAGCCGAGGTGAGTAAAACATTTAAACGTGTTAACCCTCGCAAGTCTGCAGGCCCAGACGGCATCCCCAGCCGCGCCCTCAGAGCATGCGCAGACCAGCTGGCTGGTGTGTTTACGGACATATTCAATCAATCCCTATCCCAGTCTGCTGTTCCCACATGCTTCAAGAGGGCCACCATTGTTCCTGTTCCCAAGAAAGCTAAGGTAACTGAGCTAAACGACTACCGCCCCGTAGCACTCACTTCCGTCATCATGAAGTGCTTTGAGAGACTAGTCAAGGACCATATCACCTCCACCCTACCTGACACCCTAGACCCACTCCAATTTGCTTACCGCCCAAATAGGTCCACAGACGATGCAATCTCAACCACACTGCACACTGCCCTAACCCATCTGGACAAGAGGAATACCTATGTGAGAATGCTGTTCATCGACTACAGCTCGGCATTTAACACCATAGTACCCTCCAAGCTCGTCATCAAGCTCGAGAGCCTGCGTCTCGACTTCGCCCTGTGCAACTGGGTACTGGACTTCCTGACGGTCCGCCCCCAGGTGGTGAGGGTAGGCATCAATATCACCCCGCTGATCCTCAACACTGGGGCCCCACAAGGGTGCGTTCTGAGCCCTCTCCTGTACTCCCTGTTCACCCACGACTGCGTGCCACGCACGCCTCCAACTCAATCATCAAGTTTGCGGACGACACAACAGTGATTACCAACAACGACGAGACGGCCTACAGGGAGGAGGTGAGGGCCCTCGGAGTGTGGTGTCAGGAAAATAACATCACACTCAACGTCAACAAAACTAAGGAGATGATTGTCGACTTCAGACAACAGCAGAGGGAACACCCCCCTATCCACATCGATGGAACAGTAGTGGAGAGGGTAGTAAGTTTTAAGTTCCTCGGCATACACATCACAGACAAACTGAATTGGTCCACCCACACAGACAGCATCGTGAAGAAGGCACAGCAGCGCCTCTTCAACCTCAGGAGGCTGAAGAAATTCGGCTTGTCACCAAAAGCACTCACAAACTTCTACAGATGCACAATCGAGAGCATCCTGGCGGGCTGTATCACCGCCTGGTACGGCAACTGCTCCACCCACAACCGTAAGGCTCTCCAGAGGGTAGTGAGGTCTGCAAAACACATCACCGGGGGCAAACTACCTGCACTCCAGGACACCAACACCACCCGATGTTACAGGAAGGCCATAAAGATCATCAAGGACAACAACCACCCGAGCCACTGCCTGTTCACCCCGCTATCATCCAGAAGGCGAGGTCAGTACAGGTGCATCAAAGCTGGGACCGAGAGACTGAAAAACAGCTTCTATCTCAAGGCCATCAGACTGTTAAACAGCCACCACTAACATTGAGTGGCTGCTGCCAACACACTGACTCAACTCCAGCCACTTTAATAATGGGAATTGATGGGAAATGAAGTAAAATATATCACTAGCCACTTTAAACAATGCTACCTAATATAATGTTTACATACCGTACATTATTCATCTCATATGTATACGTATATACTGTACTCTATATCATCTACTGCATCTTTATGTAGTACATATATCACTAGCCACTTTAACTATGCCACTTTGTTTACATACTCATCTCATATGTATATACTGTACTCGATACCATCTACTGTATCTTGCCTATGCCGCTCTGTACCATCACTCATTCATATATCTTTATGTACATATCCTTTATCCCCCTACACTTGTGTGTATAAGACAGTAGTTTTGGAATTGTTAGTTAGATTACTTGTTGGTTATTACTGCATTGTCGGAACTAGAAGCACAAGCATTTCGCTACACTCGCATTAACATCTGCTAACCATGTGTATGTGACAAATAACATTTGATTTGATTTGATATAGTTCTGTGTGTTTCCTGTCCTTCATGAGATCACCAAAGGAAACACGCTCGACATGACTGACCCTTAACTGTCCACGGACCATTCCCACATTCTCAAAAATATAAATATTGTTTAATTCTCCCATTTTGGGGATTATGAGTTTCTAAAGACAAGCTCTTTGTTCTCCATAGGCTCTCTCCCGCCATACTCCATGGCAGCGAAGAGAGAGATTCTAGCAGGAATTTATGACCGTTGTAAAACCTGATGTGAGAGAGGGGGGAGCCACAGTATACACCTCAAAAGGGCCACGTCGTGACAATTGTACAAACACAAAATGAGAGAATCTGCAGAAGGAGCTGGACACCTGTTAAAACATATGAAACAACACACCACGATGCACTCAGAAACCATAAAAGACTTGCCTCTTCCTGTGGAAAGAGAACATGAAACAAGTGTCATCATGGAAGAAAACTACTCACCTGTGTGTTCTCCAGCTCCAACAACAAAAAAAAACAGTGGGAAGCAACAAAGTAACCACTGACACACCAGTGAAATCAACTCGTTATGGAAGACCTACCAGAATGCCAAAACACTACCAGTTTTCAAAAGACTATACTGAAAAACAGAAAAAAAGAGACTGAAAAAAATAATCTGTCATAGTGTTTATAATTCAAAGTTTATTGCATTGCACTGGCCACCTACTCGTCTTCTCTCTAATTCAAGACAAAATAAGAAATTGAATTGACAATAATAACAATGTGATGACAATTGTGATGTTCATTATGTTGTGAAGAAAAAAGCAACATTTGGATGAGGGTGGTGCTGTTACTTATTACTACATGTGATCATCTGTGCTTGTACTTGAGCCATGACATCAGATAAATGTGGTTCTTCTACCCGCATCCCTGCCTCAGTGACCTATATATTACAATAACATTTTTGCACTGATGCATTGCAAATAGTTGCACAGGACATTACTTTTTTTGCCATGTAGAGGTGTAGCTAACTACTGGAACCACACACTGCTTCTTTTGGAAAAATAAAATAAAATATGGGTGAAGTAGGCAAGAATGTCCTTTCTTTTTCAGCTTCAGACCTGCCTAATTTTACTCGAAAGATCCTTTTTGTGTTTAAAAGGATAAATTACACATTTTGTTAACATTTGACTACAGAGTGATATGATCTTGCAATTTGGATGTAGTGAACAACTTTTTCAGGGGTAACTTTACTTCTTCTAGTTTGAAGTAAATGGTAGCTTGGTCAACTTTATTTTAAGAGTAGCTTCTCCAACACTGGCCATTATTATAATGTTTGTATTTATTTCATCTTTATTTAACTAGGCAAGTCAGTTAATTTAGGGATAACCTCCTTTTTAAAAATTTTCGCCTAAATGACATACCCAAATCTAACTGCCTGTAGCTCAGGCCCTGAAGCAAGGATATGCATATTCTTGGTACCATTTGAAAGGAAACACGTTGAAGTTTGTGGAAATGTGAATGTAGGAGAGTATAACACAATAGATCTGGTAGAAGAAAATACAAAGAAAAAACAACCAGTCTTTTTCTACCACCTTCTTTAAAATACAAGAGAAAGGTCATAGTTATAGCCATCACTCTGGTTGTAATTCCAATAGTGTCCACAAGATGGGAGCAGTGTATGTGCAAAGTTACAGATGGATAACTTGAAGTATGAGTGAACTACAATACTTTTAGTGTGAAGTCCCAAGGTACATTTGGGCAAATCGTGAAGGAGACATTCACATTCATATGACATTTTTTCTGTAAGAATATTGTCAAATCTGCATACTTGGACTTTGATTTAGCTTTACAAGTATTAGTAGCTATATTACAAGTTCAACATTTGCAAAACAACCAGTTTTCATAACTTCATAATTTTTGTCCAAAATGAAAAGGCATGTTGTCGTACAAGGTTAGTAGCTACATTTTACAACATGTACATGGTTTACGGATACTCCCATAAAGCCCAGCTCATTGGCTATCTAGCTAGCTTTGGTTGACCCCGATTGGTGCTTATTTGACAAAGATACAGTTGTTAAAGTGATGGCCACCAACGTCATCGGCGTGCCATGAAGGCATTGCTTTCTGACCAAATATGGTGTCCTATAGGATATACTACACCTCTAATGATATAGTGAAGTCTTGTTACCTTCTAGGATCTCTGAGGAATACATGCAAATGTGATTTGACTTGTTCAAACAACGTTTAGGGTGAGATTTTCACTTTCTTTGCAAATCGACCGTGCATGCTATATGGACCTTTTTAGGATATGAAAAATGATTTTATCTAACAAAATGACACTTCATGTTATCTCTGGGACCCTTTGGATGAAAATCAGAGCAAGATTTCAGAATGTAAATACACATTTCACCTTCAGTAGGGAATTTATCAAACCTATCGTGGTGAAAAAAGTGTTTTGTTGTTAGGAGCTCTCCTCAAACAATAGCATGGCATTTTTTCACAGTAATAGATATTGTAAATTAGACAGTGCAGTTAAATTAACAAGAATTTAATCCTTCAGCCGATATAAGACAGTTATATATACCAACATTTGTTGTTTCTCTAAAATCTGGGATCTTGACATAACGCACTGCATGACTTACAACTGTCCCGTTGACAGAACGCCGATCCTTAATCAAGAACAAATTCTTATTTACAATGTCGGCCTACCCCGGACAAACCCTAACACGGACGACGCTGGGCCAAATGTGCGACGCCCTATGGGAATCCCAATGATGTCCGGTTGTGATACAGCCTGGAATTGAACCAGGGTCTGTAGTGATGCCTCTAGCACTGAGATGCAGTGCCTTAATAAACCGCTGCGCCACAAAACTAGGAAATAACATGTATGGAATCATGTAGTATCCAAACAAGTGTTAAACAAATCAAAATATATTTTAGATTCCAGGTGACTACCTCATGAAGGTTGTTGAGAGAATGCCAAGTGTGCAAAGCTGTCATCAAGGCAAAGGAAGGCTACTTTGAAGAATCTGAAATATAAAATATGTTTTGGGTTACTACATGATTCCATATGTGTTATTTCATAGTTTTGATGTCTTCACTATTATTCTAAAATGTAGAAAATAGTAAAAAAGAAAAACCCTTGAATGAGTAGGTGTGTCCAAACTTTTGACTGGTACTGTACAGTTAAGTATTATTTGCAGTTGTCACTATGACAATGAACATCCGGAATGGTCTTGTATTACCACCTTATTAATAGGCCTAAAGCATGAAGTGGGATGCATTGATCAGTTGATTGACATGTGTACTGTAGAATGATAAACAAAAACCTTCCTCTAGTGTGGATTCTTGACAACTTGGGTCAAGTCTGGACTCACTAACTAATCATTTCAGTCCTTCTGCTCTGTGTTTAGCGGTCTTATAAATTATTGACTTCACAGACAAATATTTTCAAATAAAATAACTCTTCCAGTCATCGTTCAAGCTATGGACTCCCACAGTGAAACATGAAGCACCGAAGACCTGAGCCACCAGGACACCTAGCCTCGGAGTTGCTCAACAGGTAGCCAGGGGGGAAAAAAATAGTCATTCTTTCAACCAGGAAGGGGAAGGTAATGTATACCTGTCTGTCTAAGTAACTCTGCTTTGTGTTTGGACTGCAGCCAGCTGTAATGAGGCGCTGCATGAGGGTGTGGGTGATATAACAGGCCCAACAACAGCTGAATCAGAGTTCATCTCACACCATTCAACGCATGCAACTAACAGAATACAGAAGACCGATTCATAAATAAGACATTTTATTTTCTCCTTTAAAGACTGATACATTGATCAACTATTCACAATGACAACTGGAATTATGTTAAATACTGTGACACAGCATACAGTTCTTTACTCCCAGTGCATTTGTTTCACCACAGCAGATAATGTACATTCTCAATGTACTAAAGTCTTCATTTGATTTCATTGTTTCCAATAAGACATGGGAATAGGTTAAGGTTAAATAACAATGTAAACAATTTCTTATACATTAAATATTAAAAAACATGGCCTCTTCTAGGTTTTTTCACTTTGCCCTGGAGGGAAAATGTACTGAAGTGACCATTTGACTTTAGAGCTAATCTGATATGGATTGGAACACGGTGTTTTATATCCAGGATTACTTCCACACACTTGCTACATTTACTATGTCATCACGATGGAGCTTGAATAATCTATAACAATAAAATCTATATTGTTTCCTGGCCGCCAGCAGCCAAAGTCTCTGGACTACACCCACTGCAGTCACGTCAGGCAGGAATGCACAAGCAGAACAGGAAAGTCTGTGTCAGGTAGGTAAGCCCCACACAGTCTGCATAATATAGGTCTATGTTATCACGTGTGCCCAACATCTCTGTGATCCATGATCACTTGTGTATATATATATATATAAATAATGAAAGGTCTGATTGTGTTTTAAAATTCTAAAACGTGGTATATTGACTGAGTAAAGTAGTAGTTTGATTGTCATAAGGGATTGAGAAATATTTGGCAATGTTTCAGTTATAATTTATTCTAATAATTTATTCTTTTAGGATTACAGTCCACAAAATGTTGGGTAATATATTAATTTGTTTTTGTAACCTTTATTTTACCAGGCAAGTCAGTTAAGAACAAATTCTTATTTTCAATGACGGCCTAGGAACAGTGAGTTAACTGCCTGTTCAGGGGCAGAACGACAGATTTGTACCTTGTCAGCTCGGGGGTTTGATCTTGCAACCTTCCGCTTACTAGTCCAACGCTCTAACCACTAGGCTACCCTGTATTCTGAGGGGTTGTATTGAAGGCAGTTAGTTCCACACATTGACTCACAGCTTGACCAACTACTGAGCTCCCCACACAGTTTGATACAATTCAGTTGAGAGAAGCATACATTCAATGCTTCAACAAAAAATTCCAGAGAATGAAAGTAATATAGGGGTTAGGGAGGATACACTTTGCTTCAAAATACATGGTTGCAGTGATGAAAAACAGGCAGAGAACAGTAACAAATATTGTTAACCTAATTTTCTACAATATGGTAGAAAAGTCACACAAAAACAGCAGAGAAAACAAACACACTTGCACCACGTACACACACGTAACAAAGTATAAGCTGCCCTAGACATCCCACTGGATACATGCATACCAATATTCCACAGCACCCACTGGTACAGAGTTGTACATCCAGTGAGGGAAACACAGTCATCCATAAACATAGTGGTCTGAGTAAGACTGAAATATCAACAAGGCAGGACATGTGCATTCCTATTTTCATGCTTATACAAAATAGGAGTTAGGGTGGGGAATCCTTCATTTAAAAGTGTTTAAATACATTGGGATCTTTAGACTTCATAGATGCAACACAAGATAATAATTGCTTTACTGACCCTTTGTCCCTAAGTTGAGACACATAAGCAATATCAAAACACAATATACAACTCACAAAAATGTCCTCTACCTGTGAGACACACAACACTGAGAACATGGAGGCACAAGTCCTGCTTATACCCTAAAGCTGAACCACTATCAGCAAAACATTTACATAATGTACTGACAAATCATATAAAAAAATAATCACTCTAAAATGGTTAAATATCACCCCCAAAACACACACACAATAGTTAGACAACATTTAGCTCATGTGTTTTGATTGCAATTCCAAATGTCCCAGTAACTCTAAATGGTATATCAAAACCCCTATGTTTTTAGAATACTGAGGTAAAACTACCAACGTCGTCAGTGTCAAAGCAGCAGTAAACGTTTGAAGGCTTCAGTGTCCTGAGGCACTTTGTGCCCAGAGGTTTGCTCGTGTCCAGTGAAGGCCTTCCCTAACATGTCTCCTCCAGCTCAAACTAAATCCACCTGTGCTTTCCTCCTGGTCTGACAATCCCACTCTGGGTCTGAAGCCCCTCTACTGCGACCTGCCGGGCAGTCCATATCCCGGATGAACTTCTCCAAGTAAGGTTTGTCTAGGTAGGCAGGCCTCTGTGGAAGCAGGAAGTAGTGTGTGGTGCTGGCCTTCATGCCGTTCTCCATGACCGGCAGGATGCAGGGAGACCCCTCGCTGTTCTGCCTCTGTAAACCTCGCCTCACGTACTTAGGGTCTGGGGCAAAGCTCTGCGTGGGAGGCATAACACCATTGAGGTATGAGGGGAGGCTCTTGGGGCTTGGGGTACGGGAGCTGCCTTGAGACAACAAAGGGTCCCTTGGGGGAACCTTCGGGGGCTTGTCCTCATCACTGTAGGCCCCAGAGGACACCTCGGCTGACCAGCGGCGGTAGTCTGCAGTCTTGATGGGCCGTGGGGGGATGGGCACGCGGGGGGGCACCTCTGGTTTGTCCATGCCCTGAGTGTGGCGGTGGTGACAGGGCATGCGCAGCGACGTGGGCTTGTTGAAGGAGCCAGCAGGGCCGGAATGAGAGCGCCGCAGCTTCCTCTGGGCTCGATCCTGCTGTCTGGGATACAGTGGTTGCTCCAATGGCTGTTGCTCTACCTGCTCCAATCTTTGTTGTTGCTCCTGTTGTCGCTGCTGCGCCTGTATCCGCTGCTGCTCCTGTCGCTGCTGCTCCTGTATCCGCTGCTGCTCCTGTATCCGCTGCTGCTCCTGTATCCGCTGCTGCTCCTGCCGTTCCTGTGTTCTCTGTTGCCCCACTGGCCCCTCAAAGTAGGCATAGTTAATCTGTCCACAGTGCCTGAAGCTCCTGCGGCTGGGGGCTCCGTAGCGGGAGGCAGAGGGTTTAGGGGGACACTGCTCAGGAACCAAGCAACGGCTGTCATCTGAACTGGTGAAGAACTCCACCTCATTGTCCATGGCCTGGTCAGGGGAAAGGTCTCCCCGCCCAGGGAGAGGGGGCAGGGGCTTGGCCCCCCGGCTAGGTGTGTGTGGGGGACTGCAGCGTTCGTACACAGACAACCTCTGGAAGGACGGGACCACCTGGTCATCCTCAACAGGGCTCGGGGTGGAGGGCTCAGCGCTGGATGACAGGGACAGATGAGTGGGACGGGACTTCTTTGAGGGTAACCGCTGTGCACCAGGGCTATGTTTCTGTCCTATAGAGGTAGAGAGGAGAGAAGGTGGTTAGAAAACCAATTAGATATCAATTTTGACATTTGGTAATGACCAGAGAACAATTACAACCTTGGTACATCACTAATTAACTTTCGCCAGGCTCCCTAGGTTAGAAGTTTCCCCGAAAGAGTGGAGGTCAGAGGCACACTGCAATTACTTGAAAGCAGTTCTCCTCTCAGGGTTTTGTTAAACATTCCCCAGGATATATTTAGAGCAGGCCAGGCCCTTGGCAGCCATTCTGGCTTTCTAATCTTATAGAAACAGGAAAACCTCCCAGTAAACATTGACCAGTTGGCTCAGAGGCATAGTATTAAATCCCTCCTTGTAAGGCTGTGTAGAAGGCAGAGGGCAAAAGGAAGGCTTGTGGGTGTAAGTGGTGGTTGGTAACATAGAAATAGAATCTACAGTGGCTGGGTCCAGTACTCACTCTCAGAATTCAGCGATGGTGGCACCTGCTGCTGAAATTGAAAGTTGTATTCCGTGGGTGCTGCATCCATACTGAAGTACAAACTGTAAAATGACATGACGCACATTGTTGAGTAATTGTCCAATCTGCATGTAGTTAAAATAATTCCAACCATCCCTGCAGGAATACCCTTGGTAAAATATTAACTGTAATAAAAATCATATTCTAGTAACAGGGGAACAGACGTGAGCAGGGTTGGGTAGGCTACTTTCTAAACGTTATCGTTACATTTACTAGTTACCTGTCCAGAATTGCAATCAGTAACATATCTTTTGGATTACCCAAACTCAGTAACAATCAGATTACTTTCAGTTACTTTTGGATTACTTTCCCTTTAGAGGCATTAGAAGACAAAGGATCCATCAAACACTTTGGTGTGTCATCATAGTGGTCACTGACTTGTAGTCAGACTTGCTCAGGTTTAACAAACTTAAGATTCTTTTCAATGCAGAATTGAATGTCATTGAGAAAACAGAAAGGTGTCATGGTATTTTTTTGCAACCATCCTTTTTTAATTGAAAAGTAATCCAAGAGGTAATCTAGTTTCAAAAGTATCTGTAATCCGATTATAATATTTTTTGCTGGTAACGTAACTGATAAGATAGATTTTTTTTGTAATGAGATTACATGTAACTGAATACATGTCGTCAGTTACTCCAACCCTGCATGCAGAAGACTTACTTGTCCAGCTCATGGTGGTGGCTCCATGAGGGCTTGGCTCCAGCCATGCTGAGACAGTGACTAGCCCGCAGGAAGGGGCTGTCTGTGGGTAAACAGATCTCCTGGGCAGTCAGGCCCGCTGTGGACATACTCCAGGCACAATCGAGTCGCATCAAAGCCAGGAAACGCTTGGCTAGCCCCGGCTGGCTGCTACTGCTGGACCTGTAACACAGCCAAGAGACAGGAACATGAGTGAAAGTGAACAGGGTTCGAGGCAGGAGACAGTTATAAAAGTACGGTTAGATATGATCCATTTTGCTCATTGACAAATTTCCACCAACATGAGACACAATCCTCAGATGACGAGTGTCCTCTGGTGTTGTATTTTGCATTGAATATCGGAACCTAAAAGCTTTCTCCATGTAGTAGAAAGAAATCCTGACGGGAGCCCCAAAAGATGGCCCTCCTTTTTTCCCAGAGCTGCTAGCCTTCCCTCTCTCACTAATTAAAGAGCTGTGGCCTTGTGCCTCACACTCCGGTAGTGGTTTTTAAAAAGAACACGGAGAAACATTATCCTTGGCTCCTCTGGCTGTGGAATGACAAATGTTCAGGTTGATGGGACTTTAAGACACTTGTGCCCCTTACACACCCTCAGGACAGAGAGCGCCATGTCACACAATGCTCTCTTTAGTTGCTACAGACAACATGTACATGCTATACACAGTACAGACAAACTACAAAAACAATACTCATTTTCGCACACTGAGGAAACAGAACACAAAAGAGGAACACTTCTAGTGACATGAATGTTCTTGTTAATAAACATACCACAGGTATAAGGTGTTTTGATGATGTGGCTATAATGCCTTGCAAGACTTTTAGAAGCATGTATACTCACATAAAATGTCTTAGCATCATGTAATAATGATGTCTAGCCTAAACAGCAATTTACAGTTGGTTCAAAAACTGCAGCATCGAAATACGATATGATAAGCCTTTTAATAATAGATCATTACTACATGCAGTATACCTATTGGCTTTAAGTAAAGTGTCAAGTCCTTCATACTGGATCTTATGTCAGTTAGAAAAAAAATGCCTGAGTTTTAAACTAAACCCAAAACACTGACAGTCTTTATACAACAGCAGTGTTGATAGCACCGCAATAGGCAGGTATAGTTGACTGCAGATCTCTGTTAGACAGGACTGTTCCTGTAACCAGAGATATGTCAGATGGCCTGGATGTTCCTGTCATGTCAGGGCTGAGTTAACAATGCAAGCATGGATCAGGAGGAGGAAATCAAGTCACATCTGTGGAACAAATAATTGTGATACGCCTGGATTTTGGCACATCTGTAAACCAAGGTATCTGATTTCACATACCCTGCAAAGTAGGCTTTTACTTTCTTGATGTGCTCATTTAAATGGCACTGTTTGGTACAGCAGCACATTAAGTAATGTTCCAATGTAGTCCGTCTTCAGGACAACATTCATCCCAGGCCAGACCAGTAATAGTCATACCTACATGACACCCTGACATTTTTTGTATGGACCATAGACATGTGACATTCATTTTAATTAGGAGCCTGTGGCCAGAAGAAGAGGGGAGTGAGTGCATCCCACCATAGTCCCAGACGTCCTTTGAGTAGAGTTGTAACATGTGGGCTAGACCTGACCTGGGGGGTGGGGGGGTGGGTCATCTCTGCCCAAATGTTGGAGACCACTTCACAGAAGTCTATACCATGTAAAGCAGTTCATCCACTGTGTTCTGAATTGTATGAACAACAAATGCATGGCCAGAACAATATACTCTATATCTATCTTCAACCACTAATCATCAGGATGTGAGAACACATCATGGCAGGTCTAGAGAATGGATAGATTGACATGTTGCCCAGACTGCTGGTCATTCAGAAACAAAGTTCTGGAACCACAGAATGCCCAGGATGTCAGCTCGGGCAAAATTGTCCACCATGGCATCTCTCCACCCCTTGCCTAGGGCCCTGGATTTGATTCGGAGGTGATAGGAAGCAACTTGATCCTCAATAATGAACACCTAGGGGCTTGTGCTTCCTCTGGTAAGAGGTGCACAAATAGTTAGGCAGCAGCTAACCATAGTCTACATGGAGTGTATTTAGAGGCAACACGATTAAACAAATGGGTAGCTAGAGAAAATAATGAATGGGAACGTTGCAGGCAATTTTATTCAGAGAACATAGTTTTTTGTTGTGTGGGAAGACGTGTGGTAATCACATTTGTGATGACAATCTGACCATCTCTATTTGACATGCATAGCCTACCAGCTACACACCAACAATATTAACCCCTTTGTGCAAGTCCGACATCACATTTTTCCTCGCAGTGTACTACTTTTGCTCTATGTAATTGGGTGCCATTTCGAACATACCTTACTATAGCTCGTGACACATTGGGCACAGCAACACGTTTAAGTTCACACCCCACCTATAACACCCCTGCAGCGGTTTCCGAGCAACCATACTCGCTCTACCTGTGCTACAAGCAAACAGCGCGCACACCCCATCGCTATACAGAATCGATTGTAAGAGCTTTCCAAGGTGACTCACTCCATAATATACGTTTCCCGATCTCAAATAAGGATCCATCTTATCTTCATTCTTATGCCATTAAAATGTTAACCATACAAGAACTTGGTCCAACTTCAAATTGCTTACGGTTTAACATATTGACTTAAGTATGAGGCATAATGATAGCGATATTAAAGATAATATAAAGATATTATACCAGGGGGATACAATGTATGACACGATGTATCGGCTGGAATAAAAGAGGGAATGAATCAATCACTGCTGTCGTCATCAACACACCAAAAAATTATAGTAGCTACATGTCACGTCAAACCAAGTTTTTAGAGCTCACCTTACAACCTCGCAGTTTTCACATCCGCTGTCACTTCTCCAACCGTTGAGAATCCTCTATTGTCGACAGTTCTAGCTCCCCTGTTTTGCTGTAGACATTAGTTGGGCCAATCTAGAAGCTTCAGTCTTCTATGACACTGAGCCGAAATAAAGGACAGCACATTTTCCACTATAACTACTGTGTTCTGGGAGGGTTCTCAATACTATTGTTGTGAGCGATGTTCTTTTAAGCTCCACCACACAACACAAGACACTCTGGCTCCGCCTTTCACTCAGCTCTTAAAGACATAGCTTTCAATTTAAAGGCTTGTACACACAGCACCAGCACAGTAGACTACATTCATTAATATTTTATGGTTTCACTTTACATTAATAATGTATACTTAAAAGGATTTATAGGGGGTTATATGTGTTTTACAGGCTACACTAGGAGTAATAGATTTACAGATATGTTATGAAGATGTAGTAAACATTGGTAAACAGTTGGTAAACATTTGTAAACAGTTGGTAAACATTGGTAAACAGTTGGTAAACATTGGTAAACATTGTGTCATTGGTAAACATTGGTAAACATCGGTAAACATTGGTAAACATTGTGCCATTAGTAAACATTGGTAAACAGTTGGTAAACAGTTGGTAAACATGGGGAAACATTGTGCCATTGCTTTTTTGTACAATAGGCTATGATACATTATCATCTGATATAACACAAGTCAGTTTTATCTACAGTACTTGAGTGTTGCACATTGCATATTGGGTGTTGCAGTGTTTTAATTGTTACAGATTATGCAGGGAGTACGTGTTCATAGTGCTTATCAATAACAAATAAACACAGCACACATTGTTGCATTTGGAGCCCATAGTCCTACACTCTTGTATTAGTTGGACTGGAGAGAGGGGAATATATATTTTGTACAGTGAGTTCACTAAACTGCATGTTGTATGACAGAATAAAGATGAGGTCATTCCTGTTAGAATCTCAGGTATGGATTTAACAAGCTGTTCTGGACTCACAGCCTCTTGAGGCGCCACACTGGCTGGGCAGAGAGAGGTTGTTTGAGGACCCTAGACTGAACACAACTGCATTCAGAGAATACCACACACACATACATATATCCATTACAGAAAAACCACATGATTTCACATATGGAAAATCACACGAATCATCAGGTGAAAACATGTTTTTGGAACACTTCACATGTGATCACATGTTTTCGGATGTGTAGTTTCATGTTATTACATGTTGCTTTACATGTTGTCACATGTTATCACATTAACTTCCCATACGGTCACATGATCACATAAAAACATGCGTTTTTGGCGTAAGGGATACCTCTGTTAGTTACACTGTGTAGGTACCATTACCTCCATCAACACGGTTGTAGCTGCGCTTTATTGTTTCCACATTGACTCAGTAGAACAGACACAGTTCATGTAAAACACTCACACACAAGGCTGAAGGGAGACAGAGAGAAGGAGTGAAAAGGAGTGGGTAATGGGGATGGCTCCAGGGGAGATAACAAGGCAGGCACAGCAAACACACCACAGAAACACTCGAATCTCTGCAGTATTTTCTCCTGCATGGTAACTGAATGGTGCCCACATTGTCTGGCTACTGCTCCTTATCTGATCTCAGTGGGACATTTTTATTTACCCGGGACCTGCTCTGTGTTTGTCAGAAGTGGCTGGGCAGCTCAGATGATGGAACAACAGTCTTTATAGACTTTACTCTGGTCATAAAGTCCCATGCCAGTCACTCAAGTCTGATACTATAGAGTCAAATTAGATGTGAATGAATTATAATGGACTTGTTGGAAAAAGCTATGACTTCATGACACTGTTTATGTTTTACACAATTATGACACTGTATCAAAACCCTTCAACAGCTGTGTATTTGGTATTACTTATTTATTTTACAAAATGATTCACACTATGTCTGTTACAATGTGTGCTGGAACACACATTGTAACCAGTATTTAGCTACACTGCTACATGGCAAAAAAAGTAATCAACTACTGAAAACACTACCTAGATCTGAATGCAGTTAAACTACCACCAAGCTACTTCAAAATGTTTTTGAATGAATAGTTGAACTCCATGTAGTTCACTACTCCCCAACACTGCTAATAACAGACCCTGGCCGTGACCCTGCTCTCCGAGGGTGTCTTATGGGTTGGGAAAGAAAAAAAACACACTTTTTATTAACACATGCATACTAATATACACGTTTACATGTGTGAAATATGACAAATATAAGCACCCACCAAATGATTATCATCATTATTGTGTCCCTTCAACCTAACTAGGTTAAACTAACTAGCTACAGCCATGCATGCTAACCAAACATAGCCATACAATGACTAGAAACAAGTGAAGTGCTAAATAAATAGAGGCAGAAACTGGAGGTGGTTGGTGGGAACAGAGTGTGCTTGTTGCTTGACTTGGTAAATCCCCAAAGCTTTGGCCCCGGACCTAACAGGCTTATCGTTAGATATGTTACCCTGGATGGACCAGGCTCGCTCTAATCCCCTTTAATAATCATTTCAAAAAAAGTTGAATTGTCACCTAAACCAGATAGGTGAACTGAAATGTGTTGTTTTACAGGGTCAGCCATAGAAGTACAGCATCCCAGGAGCAAATGAGGGTTAAGTGCCTTGTTCAAGGGGAAGAATAGTGGTTTTGTGAGAACAGATCACCTCATGGGTGTTTGTGGATCGGAAGGTGAGCTTGGTAGCTGTGTGTTGCTTGTGATGTCTGTGCAACTGCATAAATCAATACGTATTGCTTTCTTTATTTTGCCAGCTTTTGTTGCCATTACCTATTTACAGTGATTTCATATTCACATTAGAGAAGAAGCATGTTACTGTGTAAGAGAATGAAATGGGAAAATACTATGATTGGAAAGATGATGTGAATGGATAGGATTGACTTGAGAACTCTGTGTGCTGAGTATTATGACCACATGCCCCGCCCCTCTCCTCTCCCACCACTGCTTCCTCCCCTAACAGAGCCGTCCTCTTCACTCTGGTGCGTGCCTGATGTCACCACACAGGATGTTCCTTATAAAGTCAGTCAGGCGGACAGGAAGGCAGGCAGGCAACACATTCACAGAGAAGTGAGGGCTTGGGACTGTTTATGAAAAAAGTACTGACAAAGCTACAGGCACTCAACATGTCTTACACCCAAACACAGGACTCCTCTATCAGGTTTACACAAGAGAAAAGACATTACTTTACTCTATGGGTCTGTCATATAGTTTTTGATGGCTCAGGTTAAATCCCCTGCTGTATCCTCTTCAAGTATGCCAGAACTCATACCTACCTCCTTTTCTTTCAACCTGAGGGTATTTGCCATTATCATTCAACCTTTCCAACACCAGGATATTTATGTGGTATGATGTTACATTCTCACAGCTGATGATTATGGCTTTCTTTCCAGCAGGAAGGGTGGGGTGTGCCAGATAGAAGAGAAAGAGAAAACATAGCTGGAAATGACTCATCCACTATGGAGGTCATTAGGTTGTTGAACTCTACCTGTTGCGGTAATCCTGTTGCATACAGTGTATTTTCACTGTAAGTTTGAAGTTCACTTGGAATAGCAGAAATGGTGTCATTGGACACGAATAGTAGGATGATGTAAAAAGAATGTTTTGTTATTGTGGCAAGCTGGGAAGTTTTGCTATGGTAGTAAGAGGGAATGAACTGCATACATTAGTAGACCTACACATTGTCATGCCCATACATAGTTATTGTCCTATTTCTCTTGTAAAGTATTTTCATAAATGAAGGGACATCAATGTTTTTCCCAACATTTACAGTAGTAAAAAGTGATAAGAAACTAGCAGGTCTAGGGCCAATCTGAAGCATATTATTGTGCTCAGTCAGTTCAGATGGGGGATACAGATCCCTGGATGAGACGGACTCTGAGACATCTCCTCTCATGTATCTTGGCAGGAGAGTGGCTCTGCTCAGACCCACACAGACAATTTCAAGCCTCTGCCTTGGAAACATAACACAAGTCCCCAGGCAACAGCCTGTAATAGGCTGTCATCTCTCACTAAAATGTAAATATGACCATATTACAACACTTCTAGCCATTATCCAAACCACGCATTCAGGAATCCTCCAGCTGCCTCTGATATGAATCACTTCCTTTCTGGGAAACGGAGGAATTTCAGAGTACGCCACCACAGCAGGTACTTCTACGGTACTTCCATTTTAGTAGGATTAAAAGTAGTAAGGGCGACTCACCCATTGCATCATTCTTCACCATTATGTTGAGCTCTACGAGTGCTGGCACAGCCTGCTATTAGAAAGTGGTGGGTAGAGAATGGTCTTGGTGACAGAAGAAAGGTACGCAAAATGAGTAGTTTCTCTTTGAGAAATGCATTAAATTACAGTACTACTGTATGCTGTCTTCCAACTGTGTGTGTGTGTGTGTGTGTGTGTGTGTGTTATATGAGTGTGTGTATGTGTGTGTGTTTTTGTGTGTTTTAATGTGGTTTCACAGTTGGGGGTATAATGACCCCTGGGCTTCAACACACCCATAAACACGCCTCCGCAGACAGTACTGTCTTTTCTTCTTTTTCGATTTATACAAAGGAGCATCCATCATTCTACTGTATAAGCCACCTGTCTGCACTACACTGTTGGGATAGTTGGGGGTTGGAGTGATAATGACTAGGGTGGAGCGTGCATCCTGTCAGCTCGCCTGTGGTCTTCCAGCTAGATTCACACAGTCCAGTGTGTCTGATGATGTTACTACCTAAATGTTTCTTCTGGGGAGAAGCTGTCAGTCCTCTGGTTCACAGTCAACTGAGCTCACAGCAAAACCAAAGGAATTCCCTAAGACTCACTGACACAGACGGAAGTATATCCCTAGCAGGCCTTGTTTCCAGAGAAGTTTGACCTAATAGCCACACTTTTACAATAGTAGGCCTACCTTGTACCCACATGTTATGGGTTATTCAGTATGTTTTACAGGCTGTCGAAGATGATCGAACACTCATTTCAATAGCATTTAAAAATGCAATCGTATTGTTCATCTATTACTCCCTAATCTAAACATGTTCTCACTAACACTTTACGGTTATAACATTTACATGTTGTAATGGTTAACCCAGGAGTTCCTGGCGTGCAGCCAATGAGTATTCCAGGTTTTTCTGTGTTTCCCATGGCAGTCTTCTGAGGTTGAGGTCAAGGCTTTGCTAATGTGGCGATCTATTAATCTAAAGCAAGATCTGATAGCTAGGAGAGTCAGCTCTCTCCTGGCTTCCTGATTCATGCCCTCTCAGGGGAGATATAGCAAACACAGACACACACTAGGTCCCCTACTCCTTGTGCCACTGATAAAGATTTCAGATGTTCTCTCCATTAGGGAGTGGGAGAGCACACACCTTCAAAGGGGCAGAGCTAATGGACTGAGGGATAGATCAATAACCTCAAGGTTAGAACAGCAATGAGTTTGACATTCCCCTGTGGGGAGAAAAACACATGTTCCTAAAGAATAGGAACATATCTGAAGCATGAGATTGTTCACTTGACATATCATAGCCGATGTGAGTTGGTGTGTGCTGGGCTGGGGCCGGCCGGCATGCCTGATGACAGTGTCTGACTCATCCAGGGTAGAGTATGTGCCTTGTCAGGACTGCTTTTGTTCCATTCTCCACTGAAATGAAGGCCTCTTGTGAAGTCAGAGAGGCTACCTGATCTGATGCAGGGCTGCATCCACATTAATTCCTGACACTGGAGTTGCTTTGGCTCAGTGCTCACTGGACTTCTTAATGGATAGGCGTACGGGCTCAGGAGCATGTTGTCACGGCCCTACTCTCATTTTCCATCCATGTACAGCGGTAAGGCTGTGTGGATGCATTCATTCAGGGGGAAGAGCGTGTTCCAGAGAGGGTTTGTGATGCGCGGTCTCGTACTGAACCCAATCATGAGGGAACGGAGACAATGAACCAAAGGGTCACATGCTGAAAGCCAATATAGATGAACAGCCAAATCTGTGCCACAATAGCCTTTATGGTCAGCCCTGGCGGGCCTGTAAATTAAACTCTTTCACCAAGGCACCTGCAAGTTCCCAGACCTTTCTGGGGGGGGAATGGCTCTAGCCCTCACCCTCCGATCCAACAGATCCCAGACGTGCTCAATGGGATTGAGATCCGGGCTCTTCGCTGGCCATGACAGAACACTGACATTTCTGTCTTGCAGGAAATCACGAACAGAACGAGCAGTATGGCTGGTGGCATTGTCATGCTGGAGGGTCATGTCAGGATGAGCCTGCAGGAAGGGAGAAAGATATCTTCCCTGTAGCGCACAGCATTGAGATTTCCTGCAATGACAACAAGCTCAGTCCGATGATGCTGTGACCACCCCAGACCATGACGGTCCCTCCTCCTCCAAATCGATCCCGCTCCAGAGTACAGGCCTCTGTGTAACGCTCATTCCTTCGACGATAAATGCGAATCCGACCATCACCCCTTGTGAGTCAAAACCGCGACTCATCAGTGAAGAGCACTTTTTGCCAGTCCTGTCTGGTCAGCGATGGTGGGTTTGTGTCCATAGGCGACGTTATTGCCGGTGATGCCTGGTGAGGACCTGCCTTACAACAGGCCTACAAGGCCTCAGTCAGGCCTTTCTCAGCCTATTGCGGACAGTCTGAGCACTGATGGAGGGATTGTGCGTTCCTGGTGTAACTCGGGCAGTTGTTGTTGCCATCCTGTACCTGTCTCGCAGGTGTGATGTTCGGATGTACCAATCCTGTGTAGGTGTTGTTACACGTGGTCTGGCACCGCGAGGACGATCAGCTGTCCATCCTGTCTCCCTGTAGTGCTGTCTTAGGCGTCTCACAGTGCGGACATTGCAATTTATTGCCCTGGCCACATCTGCAGTCCTCATGCCTCCTTGCAGCATGCCTAAGGTGCGTTCACGCAGATGAGCAGGGAACCTGTGCATCTTTCTTTTGGTATTTTCAGAGTCAGTAGAAAGGCCTCTTTAGTGTCCTAAGTTTCATAGCTGTGACCTAAATTGCCTACCTCTGTAAGCTGTTAGTGTCTTGACGACCGTTCCACAGCTGCATGTTCATTAATTGTTTATGGTTCATTGAACAAGCATAGAAAACAGTGTTTAAACCATTTACAATGAAGATCTGTGAAGATATTTGGATTTTTACGAATGATCTTTTGAAGACAGGGTCCTTTTTTTGCTGAGTTTAGTATGGATACCTCAGAATTGTCAAGCCAGGCAGAGAAGGACTGCAGTTATCCCCCATTATCTCTGGGTTGTTGTTGTTGATATGCATCTTCTTTTTTTATTATGTAACAAAAGAGTTGGATGAAAAATACAGTAATCATTTGATGTGCTTCTTAACCAAGACCCTACCATAACTTTTTACCAGCTGAAGCATGAAACAGTACAGAAAATGCTTTGTTTTTTAGAGGCTCTTTTGTTATTTTGTCATGTGCAGGACAATATCAATGCTATATACAGCCCACTAAAAGTGGATTGGATGATACAGTATGCTGCCTGTGCAAGCGTGAAACAGACAGTGAAACAAACACATCTGGCCCCTATCACCAAAGGTAGGTGCTTTGCTTTAAAGCCAGTTTGAAATATGGGACAGTGGAGGCTGGTGAGGGGAGAACAGCTCTCAATAATGGCTAGAACGGAGCGAATGGCATCAAACACATGGAAACCATGTGTTTGCTGTATTTAATACCATTCCAAAATTCCGCGCTAGCCATTGCCACAAGCCCATCCTCCCCAATTAAGGTGCCACCAACCTCCTGTGATATGGAAGTATGGACTTGGCAGTCCTGTAAATTAAACAACTTTAGACATGAGCCTCGTGGTCCCTGGCAGGAAGTAGACCAGCCGGGGGAACTGAGCCGCCCTGCCTGGCCCTACTCTGGCCCAAACACACTGGGCCTCTCCTCTGATGCCTGGAGGTGTGGGCGTGTGGGAGGTTTCCACAGGGCACAGCTCAGTTACCATAGAGCAAAATAACAGACACACTGTACACACCAAATGTACACTTAGTCCAAAAATAAAAAGCACACACAGACATGCCGCTAAGCATAGATTCCTGGAAGCTGGAATCTTTTGAATAAATATCACGGTAACTATTGCATAATGGTGGACGGACAATAAATGCTCTTTGAAATAAATGCCCCAGACTAAAGCAGTCTAGTTCTCTCACTCCAAAGAGGTCAAACTCAGTCTTTCAAAGGGGTTACACACCCACTGATGTGTCCCTCTGACCTGGGATCACTGTAGAGGACCACGTGGACAATAAAGTATATTGTATCATATGTTGTGATGGTTGACACCGATGATGACATCAATTCAGGGTGTGTTAGAAATCCTCTACTTTGAC
This sequence comes from Oncorhynchus nerka, assembly GCF_034236695.1. Classification (NCBI taxonomy): domain Eukaryota; kingdom Metazoa; phylum Chordata; class Actinopteri; order Salmoniformes; family Salmonidae; genus Oncorhynchus; species Oncorhynchus nerka. Next base: position 60,632,373 of record NC_088397.1, read on the forward strand.
TGTCACTACCTGTCATTGTGGTCACTCTGAGTCAGCTTTTTCAAAGGACCAGCAGTACAACATATATACAGCAAAATATTGTATCCTTTCTTTATCTTTCGCTTGTCCCAAATAAAGTGTGCCCTCCTTTACACTCTCAAAGAGAGTATTCCCATGACTACAGAGACAGTATTGAGAACAGCTTCTGTTCTGAGCTGGCTTATTTTCCTCACTTTTGGTTTTCAACAGACTTCAGACAAAAGCCCCTCTTTCTGTTTGAAAATCTGCTCCCAAATGACTCCTACATTCTCATTATGTCTCCCCTCTAGTTAAGAGGCTGTGCTACCATCTAACTTCTGTACAAAACCACAATTATGTGTATGGAGACAGGCTTAGTTTACTGCAAAAGCAAAATAAGTTTCAGACATGACTGTGGCATTTGTGTGTACTTGTTCATGTGGGTGTGTGTATGTGTGTGTGTGAAATCATTTGTTTTATCCAAAATAGACCTAGTTCACAGAAAAAGGAGGTGTGTGATACTTACATTCTGGGTCAATAGAGTATTGAGAAAGAGGAAGAAATTAGTATAGTGTAGATGAAAATTTTTACAGTCCAACAAAGAGTCCCGCAAAGTTCAACAGAATAACCACAACTTTTCCTGACAAGATCAACTTCCTAAATTCACTTTATGATACCAAGTCCAATTATAATCCCAAAGCCAGAGCCAAGGAGCCAGGGCCATGGAGCCAGGGCCATGGAGCCAGGGCCAAGGAGCCAGGGCCAAGGAGCCAGGGCCAGGGAGCCAGGGGCAGGGAGCCAGGGCCAGGGAGCCAGGGAGCCAGGGCCAAGGAGCCAGGGCCAAGGATCCAGGGCCAGGGAGCCAGGGGCAGGGAGCCAGGGCCAGGGAGCCAGGGCCAAGGAGCCAGGGCCAAGGAGCCAGGGCCAGGGCCAAGGAGCCAGGGCCAGGGAGCCAGGGCCAAGGAGCCAGGGCCAGGGAGCCAGGGCCAGGGAGCCAGGGCCAAGGAGCCAGGGCCAGGGAGCCAGGGCCAGGGAGCCAGGGCCAAGGATCAAGAGAAAGAGGAGGTCATGTTTACAAATAGCACCGACAGAGATAGAGTGTGCCTGTGGGAAAAAGCTGTTCTATGTGACTACCATCACCTTAAAGAGAGAGAGGAAGTGGAAGAGAGACCGACAGACAGGCAGGCAGGACCCATCCAAACTTTTTTCTTAGATTGTTTGTAGAAGAGACAGGTAACCATCTTGAATGATGGTACTGTACAATACAGTACTGTCTGTATATACCATAAATAATGATGTCAAGGATTATTTCATGGACGTTTTACCATGACAGTGGGAGGGAAAGACAAAGATAGACTGTGGGTGTCTCTATCTATCATTACTGACTATCATTACTGACTCAAAGTGCACATCAAAATACCCAAACAGGCATTTCGGATGCATAAAGAATGTTCATAAAGCTTTCTGATAAAACAGACATTTTCCATAAAACACAAACCTACTGTACTGTACTGTACACTCTAAAACATGTATTTTGAGGTCTTCCCAGTTCATTTGAATCCTTTTGAAATCTGCACATAAAATGTTCCCACCAGCAGGATATCATCAAGGCCATATTAATTACAGCTCAAACTTGTTTGAAATTCCACTTGGAACACTATGAAAACCTGTCTGTTTATAGATTTAGAGGCAGAATACAAAGTTGTGTGTGTTAGAAAGTTTGATAGGGGACTTACGTTACTCAGTATTTTCCTATTTCTGAATTAAACTATTCAACATTTCTATCTCATTAGCCGCATTGCTAGAGGTGGGTAGGGAAGCCAAGAGGCACCAAACTCTGATGTGTTGTACTAGTGGAAGCATACCACAACGCTCAGATAAGATTATAAGCCATTGAAAGCGGTCCAAGTGCCCAGCTATTCCTCCCGTTTCCAACAACGCCTTTCACGGCTATTTCTTCCTCCTCTCACTTCCTCTATCAGGACAGGAAGCACCCTGCCCGGAGCGCCCAGCCCAGAGAAGGAACAACCGCTCCACTTCATTCAGCTTTCTGTGTTCCCTGCTCTTGGGCAGTGTTCATTTTGGCAGCGATTTCAGATTTAGTGTTAGTCTTAGTTTTAGTCATTTTTCTGTTATTATCAGTCCACTAAAACTCTGGATACTTTAAGTCTAGTTTGAGTCACAGTCATTTTAGTCACGTAATAGTCAGTGAATTTTTTTATCCAATAAATAATGTACCTCTAACTTCCATCATGTGCACATTCAGATAGCCTTGTCCATCTAGGCCTACTTTCTCCTCATATAAGTTTGCCTCTGCCTCTGCCAGCTAGCCTACTTCAGCAGTACTGTATCATTTTAATCATTTTAGTCAATAAGATTCTTGCTACGTAAGCTTAACTTTCTGAACACTCGAGACGTGTAGTCCACTTGTCATTCCAATCTCCTTTGCATTAGCGTAGCCTCTTGTGTAGCCTGTCAACTATGTGTCTGTCTATCCCTGTTCTCTCCTCTCTGCACAGACCATACAAACGCTCCACACCGCGTGGCCGCGGCCACCCTAATCTGGTGGTCCCAGCGCGCACGACCCACGTGGAGTTCCAGGTCTCCGGTAGCCTCTGGAACTGCCGATCTGCGGCCAACAAGGCAGAGTTCATCTCAGCCTATGCCTCCCTCCAGTCCCTCGACTTCTTGGCACTGACGGAAACATGGATCACCACAGACAACACTGCTACTCCTTACTGCTCTCTCTTCGTCTGCCCACGTGTTCTCGCACACCCCGAGAGCTTCTGGTCAGCGGGGTGGTGGCACCGGGATCCTCATCTCTCCCAAGTGGTCATTCTCTCTTTCTCCCCTTACCCATCTGTCTATCGCCTCCTTTGAATTCCATGCTGTCACAGTTACCAGCACTTTCAAGCTTAACATCCTTATCATTTATCGCCCCCCAGGTTCCCTCGGAGAGTTCATCAATGAGCTTGATGCCTTGATAAGCTCCTTTCCTGAGGACGGCTCACCTCTCACAGTTCTGGGCGACTTTAACCTCCCCACGTCTACCTTTGACTCATTCCTCTCTGCCTCCTTCTTTCCACTCCTCTCCTCTTTTGACCTCACCCTCTCACCTTCCCCCCTACTCACAAGGCAGGAAATACGCTCGACCTCATCTTTACTAGATGCTGTTCTTCCACTAACCTCATTGCAACTCCCCTCCAAGTCTCCGACCACTACCTTGTATCCTTTTCCCTCTCGCTCTCATCCAACACTTCCCACACTGCCCCTACTCGGATGGTATCGCGCCGTCCCAACCTTCGCTCTCTCTCCCCGCTACTCTCTCCTCTTCCATCCTATCATCTCTTCCCTCTGCTCAAACCTTCTCCAACCTATCTCCTGATTCTGCCTCCTCAACCCTCCTCTCCTCCCTTTCTGCATCCTTTGACTCTCTATGTCCCCTATCCTTCAGGCCGGCTCGGTCCTCCCCTCCCGCTCCGTGGCTCGACGACTCATTGCGAGCTCACAGAACAGGGCTCCGGGCAGCCGAGCGGAAATGGAGGAAAACTCGCCTCCCTGCGGACCTGACATCCTTTCACTCCCTCCTCTCTACATTTTCCTCTTCTCTCTCTGCTGCTAAAGCCACTTTCTACCACTCTAAATTCCATGCATCTGCCTCTAACCCTAGGAAGCTCTTTGCAACCTTCTCCCCCCCCTCCTCCCTCTCTGCAGATGACTTCGTCAACCATTTTGAAAAGAAGGTCGACGACATCCGATCCTCGTTTGCTAAGTCAAACAACACCGCTGGTTCTGCTCACACTGCCCTACCCTGTGCTCTGACCTCTTTCTCCCCTCTCTCTCCAGATGAAATATCGCGTCTTGTGACGGCCGGCCGCCCAACAACCTGCCCGCTTGACCCTATCCCCTCCTCTCTTCTCCAGACCATTTCTGGAGACCTTCTCCCTTACCTCACTTCGCTCATCAACTCATCCCTGACCGCTGGCTACGTCCCTTCCGTCTTCAAGAGAGCGAGAGTTGCACCCCTTCTGAAAAAACCTACACTCGATCCCTCCGATGTCAACAACTACAGACCAGTATCCCTTCTTTCTTTTCTCTCCAAAACTCTTGAACGTGCCGTCCTTGGCCAGCTCTCCCGCTATCTCTCTCAGAATGACCTTCTTGATCCAAATCAGTCAGGTTTCAAGACTAGTCATTCAACTGAGACTGCTCTTCTCTGTATCACGGAGGCGCTCCGCACTGCTAAAGCTAACTCTCTCTCCTCTGCTCTCATCCTTCTAGACCTATCGGCTGCCTTCGATACTGTGAACCATCAGATCCTCCTCTCCACCCTCTCCGAGTTGGGCATCTCCGGCGCGGCCCACGCTTGGATTGCGTCCTACCTGACAGGTCGCTCCTACCAGGTGGCGTGGCGAGAATCCGTCTCCACACCACGTGCTCTCACCACTGGTGTCCCCAGGGCTCTGTTCTTGGCCCTCTCCTATTCTCGCTATACACCAAGTCACTTGGCTCTGTCATAACCTCACATGGTCTCTCCTATCATTGCTATGCAGACGACACACAATTAACCTTCTCCTTTCCCCTTCTGATGACCAGGTGGCGAATCGCATCTCTGCATGTCTGGCAGACATATCAGTGTGGATGACGGATCACCACCTCAAGCTGAACCTCGGCAAGATGGAGCTGCTCTTCCTCCCGGGAAGGACTGCCCGTTCCATGATCTCGCCATCACGGTTGACAACTCCATTGTGTCCTCCTCCCAGAGCGCTAAGAACCTTGGCGTGATCCTGGACAACACCCTGTCGTTCTCAACTAACATCAAGGCGGTGGCCCGTTCCTGTAGGTTCATGCTCTACAACATCCGCAGAGTACGACCCTGCCTCACACAGGAAGCGGCGCAGGTCCTAATCCAGGCACTTGTCATCTCCCGTCTGGATTACTGCAACTCGCTGTTGGCTGGGCTCCCTGCCTGTGCCATTAAACCCTACAACTCATCCAGAACGCCGCAGCCCGTCTGGTGTTCAACCTTCCCAAGTTCTCTCACGTCACCCCGCTCCTCCGCTCTCTCCACTGGCTTCCAGTTGAAGCTCGCATCCGCTACAAGACCATGGTGCTTGCCTACGGAGCTGTGAGGGGAACGGCACCTCAGTACCTCCAGGCTCTGATCAGGCCCTACACCCAAACAAGGGCACTGCGTTCATCCACCTCTGGCCTGCTCGCCTCCCTACCACTGAGGAAGTACAGTTCCCGCTCAGCCCAGTCAAAACTGTTCGCTGCTCTGGCCCCCCAATGGTGGAACAAACTCCCTCACGACGCCAGGACAGCGGAGTCAATCACCACCTTCCGGAGACACCTGAAACCCCACCTCTTTAAGGAATACCTAGGATAGGATAAAGTAATCCCTCTCACCTCCCCCTTAAAAGATTTAGATGCACTACTGTTCCACTGGATGTCATAAGGTGAATGCACCAATTTGTAAGTCGCTCTGGATAAGAGCGTCTGCTAAATGACTTAAATGTAAATGTAATTGCTTCTGTGGCAGATTGTAACCAATGCCAGCCATAATGAACCATTATAGGCTATTGCCTTTAGGTGCAGGTTAAACAATTTACAGCTTTGATTTTCTCCCCATCATAGCCATCAAAGGGCAGTAAATAACAGTGATTTAATTGAAAAGGGGAGAATCTGAGCTTTCCAACAATGCCAGAAGTATTTCTGTACTCCTACAATTCAGCAAATAGCCTAGCATTAGTTTTCCCAATCGGAAAAAAGCAAACGCAACTGGCATTTGCGGAACGCGAGAGAAGCAACCCAGATGAATAAACTTCTGATGTGATCGGAGTTAAAATATCTTATATGAAAGCAAAGATTATCAAGACATCATTGTTTCTAATTTAGGCCATTTACAATTGAAGTGTTTTGGCTGCACATCAGTTCAAAAGGGAGAGTGATTGAAGAGACCGCCCGGGAGCTGTGTGTATGGATCTGGCTCTGCTCAAGCAGCAAGCGCTACTGAAAGACTTTATCGGCCAATGAGACGATTGCATTAAATATTCTGCAAAGGCATGCATGCTTATAATTTGACACAACAGATGAAAAGAAGCTTCATGTCAAATTGAATGTCCATTAGTCTCACGTGGAATTCTTGTTCCGTTACATTTTCGTCAACTAAACTTAAAAGTAATTTGTAATAGTTATTGTTTTTTCAGGGCATCTCGCCTCATTATCGTCAGGAAAATGTGGACATTGAAGAATATTTTCCTTAGTTATTGTTGACGAAATGAACACTGCTTTGGGGTTGTGTCAGTGGGAAGGAGACATAGCATCCTGCTAAGTGTTAAGAGAGTAGTGTGTGAGAGGCAGCGGGATACTACTGTACAAACAGTGACAGCACAGGATGGACAACCCAGAGAGAGACAGAGCACTTTGTAGAAGCATGGCAGCATATTGTTAAAACACACTGGGAGAGAAAACAGGTCCTTGAAGAGACATGAAACTAGTGTAGTCATGTTTTCCTAGTCCAGGTCTTGTCCTGTCACCCTGGGCAACCAAGTAACACTGTGTTTCCCAACAGAGGGAGGTCGGCAGGCTCAGTGGAGATAGATAGGGATGAGAAAGGACTATCAGAGACGTGCTGACCAGTGCCTAACACCTCACACAGCCTAATAAATAGGGCCCTCCCTCCCGTGGGCACCGGCACATGGGTCCTCACTGTGATGTCGAGGCTCCTTGTAAGACAAGGGAAAACAGTACTATGTCATCCTCCTCCAGTGGTGTAATATTGTACAGTAATATTAGTAAATAATGAATCAAAGCAGGTTCAGTGTGTGGTGGTAGTTCAATTATGTGGCCAAGCAGAGGTTGACTACCCTGGTGATTCAGAGTGAAAAGGGAGATAAAGAGAAAGAAGGAAAGATAGATAGAGAGAAGGAAGGAATGGGGAGAGGAGACTAGTCACTGGGGTGAAACAAGGAGAGCAGCCTCCCACACTGACCACAGAGGGTCTGACTCATAGCTTGGCTGCCTGGCACACAAGACTAGGGCAGGGAAACACTGGCCAGCCTAGAGACACAGCTCTGCCTAAGCCTCAGATCCCTGAGTTTACTTGCTCTAAACACATAACAATAAATAAAGTCCTGTGCTTGGCCTTCCATACTTGTATATTGATTTATGGTATAGTGGTGGAAAAAGAGTCTGTCAGATCAGAGTCAGTAGTGATGACCACGTGTTCTCTTTAAGTGCGTGAATTGAACCATTTTCCTCTCATAGCAAGCATTCGAAATGTAACAAGATACTTTTGCGTGTCAGAGAAAATGTATGGGTGTAAAAAGTATATATTTCCTTTAGCATTTTAGTGGAGTAAAAGTAAAAGTAGTCAAAAAAATAAATAGTTAAGTACAGATACCCCCCAAAAACGACTTAAGTACTTCAAATTATTTTTTACTTAGTTACTTTACACCACTCGTTGGGACTATTCTGTACTGTAAATACAGTATATAATTGCTTATGTCAGAGGTGGTTGTTTGCATGACCTCAGCATCTAGCACACTGTGTGCTAGCTTGTTATTGAAGTTCCCTCTGTTTCTACAGTCTGTCATATTCACATTACATAACAGGGCCATTCCCTGCTAAACATTATCCAACACTGTCTAGAGCAGTGTGACAGCCTCTTTCTTCAAAGAGCACGCCATGTAAACTGGCCAGTAAACCTGCTTTGTGTCATTTACTTTCTTAGACAGTGAGAATCCACACCTACACTACCGTTCAAAAGTTTGGCGTCACTTAGAAATGTCCCCATTTTTTGTCCATTAAAATAACATTCAATTGATCAGAAATACAGTGTAGACATTGTTAATGTTGTAAATAACTAAAGGACTGATTTAAAAAAATGGAATATCTACATAAATGTACAGAGCCCCGTTATCAGCAACCATCACTCCTGTGTTCCAATGGCACGTTGTGTTAGCTACTCCAAGTTTATCATTTTCAAAGGCTAATTGATCATTATGCAATTATGTTCGCACAGCTGAAAACTGTTGTTCTGATTAAAAAAGCAATAAAACTGTCCTTCTTTAGAAGGTGACTATGGGATGCTGGCCGTCTAGGCAGAGTTGCAAAGAAAAAGCCATATCTCAGACTGGTCAATAAAAATAAAAGATTAAGATGGGCAAAAGAACACAGACACTGGACAGAGGAACTCTGCCTAGAAGGCCAGAATCCCGGCTATGCCTCTTCACTGATGACACTGGTGTTTTGCAGGTACTATTTAATGAAGCTGCCAGTTGAGGACTTGTGAGGCGTCTCTTTCTCAAACTAGACACTTTAATGTACTTGTCCTCTTGCTCAGTTGTGCACCAGGGCCTCCCACTCCTCTTTTTATTCTGGTTAGAGCCAGTTTGGGATGTTCTGTGAAGGGAGTAGTACACAGCGTTGTACGAGATCTTCAGTTTCTTGGCAATTTCTCGTATGGATTAGCCTTCATTTCTCAGAACAAGAATAGTCATGAGTTTCAGAAGAAAGTTATTTGTTTCTGGCCATTTTGAGCCTGTAATCGAACCCACAAATGCTGATGCTCCAGATACTAAACTAGTCTAAAAAGGCCAGTTTTATTGCTTCTTTAATTAGGACAACAGTTTTCAGCTGTGCTAACATAATTGCAAAAGGGTTTTCTAATGATCAATTATGCTTTTTAAAATGATAAACTTGAATTAGCTAACACAATGTGCCATTGGAACACAGGAGTGATGGTGGCTAATAATGGGCCTTTGTACGCCTATGTAGATATTCCATAACAAATATGCCGTTTCCAGTTACAATAGTCATTTACAACATTAACAATGTCTATACTGTATTTCTGATCAATTTGATGTTACAGTGCCTTGCGAAAGTATTCGGCCCCCTTGAACTTTGCGACCTTTTGCCACATTTCAGGCTTCAAACATAAAGATATAAAACTGTATTTTTTGTGAAGAATCAACAACAAGTGGGACACAATCATGAAGTGGAACGACATTTATTGGATATTTCAAACTTTTTTAACAAGTCAAAAACTGAAAAATTGGGCGTGCAAAATTATTCAGCCCCCTTAAATTAATACTTTGTAGCGCCACCTTTTGCTGCGATTACAGCTGTAAGTCGCTTGGGGTATGTCTCTATCAGTTTTGCACATCGAGAGACTGACATTTTTTCCCATTCCTCCTTGCAAAACAGCTCGAGCTCAGTGAGGTTGGATGGAGAGCATTTGTGAACAGCAGTTTTCAGTTCTTTCCACAGATTCTCAATTGGATTCAGGTCTGGACTTTGACTTGGCCATTCTAACACCTGGATATGTTTATTTTTGAACCATTCCATTGTAGATTTTGCTTTATGTTTTGGATCATTGTCTTGTTGGAAGACACATCTCCGTCCCAGTCTCAGGTCTTTTGCAGACTCCATCAGGTTTTCTTCCAGAATGGTCCTGTATTTGGCTCCATCCATCTTCCCATCAATTTTAACCATCTTCCCTGTCCCTGCTGAAGAAAAGCAGGCCCAAACCATGATGCTGCCACCACCATGTTTGACAGTGGGGATGGTGTGTTCAGGGTGATGAGCTGTGTTGCTTTTACGTCAAACATAACGTTTTGTATTGTTGCCAAAAAGTACAATTTTGGTTTCATCTGACCAGAGCACCTTCTTCCACATGTTTGGTGTGTCTCCCAGGTGGCTTGTGGCAAACTTTAAACGACACTTTTTATGGATATCTTTAAGAAATGGCTTTCTTCTTGCCACTCTTCCATAAAGGCCAGATTTGTGCAATATACGACTGATTGTTGTCCTATGGACAGAGTCTCCCACCTCAGCTGTAGATCTCTGCAGTTCATCCAGAGTGATCATGGGCCTCTTGGCTGCATCTCTGATCAGTCTTCTCCTTGTATGAGCTGAAAGTTTAGAGGGACGGCCAGGTCTTGGTAATGTTGCAGTGGTCTGATACTCCTTCCATTTCAATATTATCGCTTGCACAGTGCTCCTTGGGATGTTTAAAGCTTGGGAAATCTTTTTGTATCAAAATCCGGCTTTAAACCTCTTCACAACAGTATCTCGGACCTGCCTGGTGTGTTCCTTGTTCTTCATGATGCTCTCTGCGCTTTTAACGGACCTCTGAGACTATCACAGTGCAGGTGCATTTATACGGAGACTTGATTACACACAGGTGGATTGTATTTATCATCATTGGTCATTTAGGTCAACATTGGATCATTCAGAGATCCTCACTGAACTTCTGGAGAGAGTTTGCTGCACTGAAAGTAAAGGGGCTGAATAATTTTGCACGTCCAATTTTTCAATTTTTGATTTGTTAAAAAAGTTTGAAATATCCAATAAATGTCGTTCCACTTCATGATTGTGTCCCAATTGTTTTTGATTCTTCACAAAAAAATACAGTTTTATATCTTTTGTTTGAAGCCTGAAATGTGGCAAAAGGTCGCAAAGTTCAAGGGGGCCGAATACTTTCGCAAGGCACTGTATTTTAATGGACCAGAAACGTGATTTTCTTTCAAAAACAAGTGCATTTCTAAGTGACCCCAATCGTTTGAACGGTAGTGTACATTAAGTACTGACAGTCATCCACATTCAAGTTGGTTTTCACTTCAAGTTTCATTCTATTTCCAATGAAATCACACTAACCTACAGGAAGAGAAACAAGGTACTTAGACCTGCACTGTCTCTCAAACACATTTTCCTCACAACACCAATGTTGTGCATCTCCCCATTATCCATTCACACTTACAAAGAACAAAAGCTGTGTCCCTACTATTCACATTGTTCCAAATGTGCTTCCACCCTCCCACTGCCCCCTAATATCTCGTGCTCATGTTTCTGTTTTGGCCCCTCTCTGTCCCCAGTGAGTTTAAATCCCTCATTGTTGTTTCCTCTGTGTCCAAAGAGTTTACAATAACTCCTATTCTTCTGGGTTTGTTTCCGCCTGTACAGTAGCTTCCGCTTTCTAGTTGTTTACCTCTATGTCTCCAGTGTGTTTACAATCCCTCAGTGTCTTAGAACATCCTGTTTCCTCCCACCCAGCAGGCCTGATAACCACTCAGCTCTCGTATGGACAACCAGATAAGGCCTATCGATGACGCCCCAGGTTCAATGGCCAATGCCCAGTCTGTAGTCTCATATTAGTTTCAGAATTTCAAGATGTAACAGGTTGTTACAGCAATTTTAGGTAAAAACTGAAATAAGTCTTAAATATAAGGAATACATTTCAGCCGTTTAAAAAATATTTCTGCTATTAGGATTTTTACGGTAGGAGCATTTCTCTTAAAGAGACAATACATCTGACTGCAGTCTCGCCCGTGACCTCTGGAGGTGGCGTAGGAGTTTACACCACATTAAAAGGTCTAGCTGATGGTATTTTCTCGAAACCTCTAGAGAATCTATCATAGTGTAAATATGACCTTAGATGTAGTCTCATGCTATACTGCAGTCTCATACTTAGTACATGTGAATAGGTTCCCTTCTCATCACTGGGGAAGACTCCAGTGTATTTACTGATGGGACAAGATGAAATCTCCTCTGGCTATGGAAGCAGCAGAACGACGCACAGAGTAAGAACCCACTCGGTTCATGGAATGCACATGCTAACTCTTACTCAATTGTCATCGAGTTACTCCTGGTTTGACTAATTGCAGGTCTCGCTATGTGACTATGAGTCAACTACTGGCAGAAAGTGATTAATGTTTCTGAACATAGATTTCTTTTTGTGATTGGCGAGGAGTGGGAGGTGGAGTGCTGGCGGAGTGTGCCTCACTGCAACCTGGTCTCAGAGCATTTAGTATTGTTCTTTACGTAAATCCGATACACCCCATTTATTTTAAGTTAAGTTTCTTATGGTATCTATTAATTTGTAAATGTCCATCACCAATTTTGTATGATATGTTACGAATTACAATTCGTATTATATGTTAAGAATTTGAAAACGTACAATATGGGGCGGCAAGTACCATAGTGGTTAGAGCGTTGGACTAGTAACCGAAAGGTTGCAAGATCAAATCCCTGAGCTGACTAGGTAAAAATCTGTTGTTCTGACCCTGAACAAGGCAGTTAACCCACTGTTCCTAGGCTCTCATTGAAAATAAGAATTTGTTCTTAACTAACTTGCCTGGTTAAATAAAGGTACAAACAAACAGAAAATGTTATGAATCTGCAGATGTATGATATGTAAAAAATGTGGGTTAGGGAATAGGGTTAAGTTTAGGAGTTACTATATGCAATATTGGATAATTGTATTTGTGTTTCTCATGCATTTCAATGAGCACAAGCTGGTCAGGCTGAACTTCAGCTATATTTGGACCAAAACGGACAGACTTAATACAGGCCAGTTTTTGGGAAGACAATTTTGGGCAAAATAAAGTCCATGACAGATGGACCTGATATAGCTGAAAATTCACCATCCGTGGAAGTCACGTGCTGGGTGGGTTAGATTACAGGGTTAAGGTTAGGGTTAGCTAACATGCTAAGTAGTTCCAAAGTAGCTAAAAATGTGTAAAAAGTTGAAAAGTTGCTACTTAGCTAACATGCTAAAAGTTGTCAGTGAAGAGATTTGAACTCGCAACCTTTGGGATTCTAGACGTTTGCATTATACGTCCACCCCGACCAACCACCTTTATTTTTTTTGCCTTAATGTAACCATACCAAACATATCATACTAAATTGTTGTCTTGGATTTCTTTACAGAATAATATGAAATGCTCTGAGACCAGGTTGCTTCCTTAGGTGTTTTCTTACCCATAGACTTCCAGTCATTGTGCTATCTACTAAACATGCTAACAGGACACACTTGGACTTCCAGTCATTGCGCTAACACCAGTTAGCATTGGCTCACAAAACTACCTTTAACTTCCTTCATATTGGACACAGAGACATACAAATGGTATCCACGAGTTCATCTGACTTCAAAAGGATTCAAAAAGTAATGTTTGCTCAAAACCACGTTGTCATTATCACATTTTCCAGCATGCGTTATTACAGATTGATTTTTAGAATTGTTTCATTCAATACCTGTGGTTTTGCTTGTACATTGATTGGTTGATTAATCTTACGCTACAAAAAAAAGAATCTGTTAGTAGTTTGACTTTTTGCAGTTACTGAGATGGCTGTTCAAGTTACCTAACTTAGGTATTTGCAATAATCAGTCTTTCCTACCACAGCAGTCATTCTCAATGCAGGTTGCGGGTGATTAAAAGTTCAAATAGTTGGATATCCTCACTCTGGCTGGATTCCAATAGGAATTACATATCACTTTGCAAGCCAGCATAATGTGACTTGTAGGCTTGATGTGGCCTGTAAACCCGGAGTTTCATACCACTGCTTTAGGGTGTCACTAGGCCCTCAAAGAAAGGCCTTATGTGTCACGGCCGTCGAAAGAAGAGAACCAAAGTGCAGCGTGGTCAGCGTACATTTATCTTTTTATTTAAAATGTCGCCAACAAAACAACGAAAAAACAACCGTGAAGCTCACAGGGCTATAGTGCCACTAACAAAGATAACTACCCACGCTGAAGGAGCGAAAAGGGCTACCTAAGTATGATTCCCAATCAGAGACAACAATAGACAGCTGTCCCTGATTGAACACCATACCCGGCCAAAACATAGAAATAAAGAAACATAGAAAACATAACATAGAATGTCCACCCCACATCACCCCGTGACCTAACCAAATAGAGAAATAAAATGTGTCTCTAAGGTGACAGTACCCCCCCCCAAAGGTGCGGATTCCGGCTGCAAAACCTAAACCTATAGGGGAGGGTCTGGGGGGGCATCTGAGGTGGAAGCCCTGGTGCGGGACGTAGACCCCGCTCCACCTCTGGTTCACCCCACTTTGGTAGCGCCTCTGGTGTGGGGCCCCTCACCACCGACCCCGGACTGGGGACCCTCGCTGCGGGCCCCGGACTGGGCAACCTCGCTGCAGGCCCCGGACTGGAGGCCGTCGCTGGAGGCTCTGGACTGGAGGCCGTCGCTGGAGGCTCCAGACTGGAGGCTACGGACTGGAGACCATCGCTGGAGGCTTCGTGCCATGGATCATGACTGAAGGCTTCGTGCCATGGATCATCACTGGAGGCTTCTTGCCATGGATCATCACTGGAGGCTTCTTGCCATGGATCATCACTGGAGGCTTCTTGCCATGGATCATCACTGGAGGCCTGGCTCTGGGAGCAGGTACAGGACTCACCAGGCTGGAAAGACAAACAGGAGGCCTGGTTCTGGGAGTGGACACAGGATACACTGGGCCATGGAGGCGCACTGGAGGTCTCGAGCGTAGAGCCTGCACAACCCGTCCTGGCTAGATGGCTACTTTGGCCCGGCACGTACGGGGCGCAGGACGCACTGGGCTGTGCAGACGCACCGGAGACACAGTGCGTAGAGCCGGCGCAGGATATCCTGGGCCGTAGAGACGTACTGGCGGCCAGATGCGCTGGATGCCCACTCTAGCCCGGAATCAGCAATTAATCCTCCCAAAGGCCTGGGTGCCCAGTCTAGCCCGGAATCAGCAATTAATCCTCCCAAAGGCCTGGGAATAGATAAACAGTATGCAGCAAACTCGGGAGCAAACTTGGGAGAATAATGCTGTGTCACATCCTATGTTTACAGAGCTCACCATTCTGGTAAACATGGAGAAAACCTCAACAGTCATTATCCCAGAAACCCATTCTACCCACATGCTTGGTTGGTTTTGAGGAACAATACTTACGTTAGAGTCTACTAATTACTCTGGTCTTCTGTGATGACTTCAGATCTCAATATATTTTGTGGGGAGGCATTCAATTTTGTTGGGTGTAGGGTTTCATCCACATACAAGCCCACACATTGTTTGTTTGACGTGTTGCCCTAGTGATACAGTAGAGTCATCCCTCAATAGTTGACCTGAATAGATGAAGCAGGGGAAGAGTTGAGCTCGGCTTGTTCTGTGCAGGATCTTTTATATGTACATCCCGTCCCCCCCATAACAACCCTGAATGGGGCCCAACAAAAGACAGTCATGTGTTATCGTATTTGCCCTAGTCAGCATTATTTTCTGTGCATTTGTAGAACCTTTACACATTCATACATTTGTCCTTTTTGCAAGCATCCATGCCAGGACCATATTCATTGCTTCCATAATACCAGATCTCGAGGTGGATGTGTAGCTAGGGTACTGATCAGATTGAAAGCCAAAGTTCTGTATGCATCAACAGATTTGCAGCACAGGAGAGTAAGAGCTGCAGCTCTTTTGGCCTGTCTAGCTCATTCACTTTCAGCACTCTATCATTTTCCCCTGCTGTGTCTTGGGTAAACCCTTCCAAGTTTCAAGTTTCAATGTTTATTCACCATGTGCCCAGGGTACGACAGGTGTAAAGCAGTCAAGTGAAATTCTTAGCTTGAGAGCCCTTTCCCAACAATGCAGTGATAGTAATAATGATATTGCTAATAATAGAAAATATAGTACATATAAATACAAAAATTATATAGGTTGAAAAAACATGAGAATGCAAGTATACACTGAGTGCACAAAACATTATGAACATGCTCTTTCCATGACATAGACTGACCAGGTGAATCCAGGTGAAAGCTATGATCTCTTATTGATGTCAAGTGTTAAAACCATTTATCAGTGTAGATGAAGGGGAGGAGACAGGTTAAAGAAGGATTTTTAAGCCTTGAGACAATTGAGATATGGATTGGGTTTGTGTGACATTCAGGGGGTGAATGGGCAAGACAAAGGATTTAAGTGTCTTTGAAAGGGGTATGGTAGTAGGTGCCAGGCTCACCGGTTTGAGTGTGAAAGGAACTGCACCACTACTGAGTTTTTCACACTCAACAATTTCCTGTGTATATCAAGAATTTCAGCTGTTCTTAGGACAAAAGGGGGTACAACTCAATATTAAGAAGGTGTTCCTAATGTTTTTTTTATACTTGAAATATAGTGAACCCCCCCACCACCCCTCAGACGATCCCACAGGTGAATAAGCCAGATGTGGGAGTCCTGGGCTGGCGTGGTTACACGTGGTCTGCTCTCGTGAGGCCGGTTGGACGTACTGCCAAATTCTCTAAAATGATGTTGGAGGCGGCTTATGGTAGAGAAATTAACAAACAGCTCTGGTGGACATTCCTGCAGTCAGCATGCCAGTTGCACACTCCCTCAAAGCTTGAGCCATCTGCCAAGGTTTTCTGCCTTTATATTTTTGTTCAGTGTAGTATATATACAGTGCCTTAGAAAGTAAATACAAAACATTTCTCTACACAGCGAAAACATGTTTTACATTTGTTTTTGCTAATTTATTGCAAAGAAATACAGAAATATCTCATTTACATATGTATTCACACCACTGAGTGAATACTTGTAGAAGCACCTTTGGCAGCGATTATATGACTCTGACATTGCTCGTTCTGATATTTCTTAGTTCCTTTCTTTTAACTTTTAGATTATGTGTATGTTGTTTTGCATTCTTTTCTAGGTATTATTAGTTTTGCTTTTGTCGAAGCGTGCATAACATGCATTGAGTTTCTCTGGCCTGCTCGCCTCCCTACCACTGAGGAAGTACAGTTCCCGCTCAGCCCAGTCAAAACTGTTCGCTGCTCTGGCCCCCCAATGGTGGAACAAACTCCCTCACGACGCCAGGACAGCGGAGTCAATCACCACCTTCCGGAGACACCTGAAACCCCACCTCTTTAAGGAATACCTAGGATAGGATAAAGTAATCCCTCTCACCCCCCCTCCCCCTGAAAAGATTTAGATGCACTACTGTTCCACTGGAGGTCATAAGGTGAATGCACCAATTTGTAAGTCGCTCTGGATAAGAGCGTCTGCTAAATGACTTAAATGTAAATGTAAATGTCTGGTAGAGAGGCATCATTGGGTCTTCCTTTATAATCCGTAATGGACCCCTGTCACATGTGTTGGATCTGGTGTAATAGGATTCCACCTTGTTCCTGTATTGTCCTTTTGCCTGTTTGACGGCACTGCGGAGGTCATAGCTGGACTTCGTGTCGTCAGCCGTAGCTTCGAGGTTGGCTTCGAGAGCCCTGTGTGCCGTAGCTCTGTCATTAAGTTTAACGCGTACCTCAGTGGCTTTTGATTGGGGAAGTATCAAACCTTCACTGTGGGGACAACGTCGGCGATGCATTTCCTGATGAAGCCGGTGATGGACGTGATTAGCTCGTCTATGCTATTGGTGGAGTATATTCCAGTCCTGCAGCAGACCCTGCAGGACCATTTCTCTATGGAGCACATCATGGGTACTTCCTGTTTGAGCTTTTGTTCGTAAACAGGAGTATAGAGTCATGATCTGATTTGCCAAAGGGGGGGACAAGTGAGGGTATTGTATAGATTAGATCAGTACATAATGTTCACTAAATCTGAGAGCTGTGAGAATGGGATTGGTAACGTTATACTGTGAGGAGGAAGACTGGGTGTCTCTGTGCCCTGTCGTGACAGGGACTGAGGGACCGGGGAGGGGCAGTGGCACTGTTGTTTGTTCTTCCTTGACCTGGCACAACGGGCCCATCTCTGCTCTGTTAGCTATTTGATATGCAGGAGGGATATATGGCTGCCTCCTGATTGTTTAGTGAACCTATGGCACCAGCCGGTCTGTCTCGCAGGTAGGATCTGCACCTGTTGATTTAACAGGAGAGGTATGACACAGACAACCACACAGACAGAGCTCTGGAGACAGTTACCAGTTGCCTCACGCAGATTGAGTCTCTCCTTTCTCATATGGATGCAATGTGTGTAACAGGTGCTGTGTAGAAGGAGAAAAAACACTGGTTAGTATCAACTGTGGACCTGATATCTAAGTAGTGTGAGTGGACATAAGTCAGGGAAAGTATACAATCAGATAGAACCATATCCAACAGGTACACAACCTAGATACTGTATGTCACACAAAAAAAATCCCATCAATTGAATTAATAACCCTGATCCACAGTACAGGATTCCTGTCATCTTATGCCTATCAAAATAGGTCATCCATCAAATGAAGGTAAGCAAGTATTGTCTTTGACCTTGTGGCACAAATGCAAATGTTTCATAAGTGTGATTTCACACTCAGAGACGGTACACCCTTGAGTCATATGTACTTGGGGCGAATCCAAAGGCTTGTCATCTGTGACTGGTTGAACCAGATCTGTCAGATGTGTCAGTGTCCTTTCTCCCTGCACAGAGGGTGGGGTTTAGCCATGCCCTGTCTGTGTATAGTAATAAGGATTTACACTACAGGTTTACACTAATAGAGCTCTTTCTAGAGTTATTTCTGTTTGTGACAACATAGGAGAGTCCCCCCTTTCCATATACAATAGAATAAAAACACATACAAATACATACCTCACCTCATGGGCTGGGCAGATATCAGATCTCTAAACCCATAAGATCATTTCATGATGTAAAGCATCCTTTACAGTTCAAATCAAAGGCACACAACATGTCCAGTACCTTGTCGTTGTGCAGTTAATTTCAGGCCATGGAAGTGTGTGACTGTTTGGACACCCCATTGCAAGCTGTTATGGGAGACATTCAACATAATGCAATAGACTTTATATTTACCTCCGAGTGTGTGTGTGTCTGTGGGTGTGCGTGAATGTCTGCACATGTGTCGTCATAAGTGACTGTACAGTCTGTCAATGAATGTATGGACGCATTATGCCATATTTACCTGCACTTTCACCACCACCTTGGGGTTTGTAGGTGAAGTTCTTTCTAAGGATGAATGAATCAAGCACAGCCTCTCACTGAACTGAGCAAGTGTACAAAAAAACTACAAATGTCAAACAGGTAAGTCAGGATTTATGAAATCAGAAAAATGTGTGGCTGCGAGGTTCACTAAGTGCTGTACAACACAAGACGTACCCACTGATTTCAAACCCCTCCCCACTCCATGCTCTCTCTCTTTCCCTCGCATTTATTTTGAACATACATATGTTTGGGTACACTGGGGGTCCATGTGTGTGTGTGTGTGTGTGTGTGTGTATATGTGTGCGTGCGTGTTTGTCAGTGTGCAACGCTTTCCTCAGTGTTATCTCTCTACATGTGTCATATTGTCAGAGTTTACAAACAGAGAGTGTCTCCCGTTACTGGACACCATGTCTATTCAGGCTTCCCCTCCCCCTGCACACCATCCCAATGTCCGGGCTCCATGTGGAAGTCTACAGGCAAAGGTCATCAGGTCACATTCCATCTGCCGGCTGGCATTGTGCCCCAGGGTTACTGTGTGTGTGTTTTTCAAAGTGGAGTGTGCCACAAACTGCATTCTGTCAGTGTACAAAGCACTGCAGGAAGGCTCCACAATGCTGACAGATATGCACACACACACACACACACACACACACACACACACACTCCGGTTATGTATGAAATGGAGATATTACCATACACTGTAGTCAGTTGTGTGATTCATTTCATTTGCTTGCCACTTCCTAGGCATGCGCCGGCAGTAGTAATGCACAGTGTCTAGAGAAATTCTAGAAAGCTGTTTCACAGTCCCTGGCAGTTTGAAATAGAAGTGCTATGAGAAATTAGCATGTGCTTGAGGGTTGACAATGATCCTTCAGAGTTGATTTCAAGAACGTGCTGTATGGTTGATTTGGGGTCTTTTTATAGCTTTGACATTTGAATGCAATGGTATACGTGAATGCAATTATAACTAAAGTAATTCTTAAGTGAGTCTAAGAGATTGCCATGACTCAATGTCTGTCAAATGATTGGTATGGGTCAGAAGCTCCTCTGAGTATATTAGAACTTAGCCTCTGCTGTGTGATAGCATGTTTTCTTGTGGTGACAGTCCAGTGAGAGAGAGGAGACCCAGGTAATCCCTGGCTGAAAGACGTTGGCCAATGGTCATGTAGAGGGAGACACATAGCAGGTCTCTCTGTCTGTCCATGGTGGGTGATGGGACAGCCGAGGGACTGAGAGAAAACAGTGTTTATCTCTGGAACAAAGCTACTTATATCATAGTACTACCAACCACCCAGCACTGAGAATAAATGCCTTTAAGACTGAATGAGGCTTTAACTATTTTACGAGACACACAGTAACCTAGGAATTGGTTTGTTTCATGCAGAGTCCTGAGACCAGACTAGACTATAACCCAAACAAGGCAGTGTCCCAGGGTTTCCTGGAGCACTGTTCCCTAAAATTCCAAGAAACTTGCTGGAATTCCAACATGAGGCAACAGTCATTCCCCTGCCCCGTCCCCCACAGTCCCAATAGGGGGGCGCAGAGTGTGAATGAGTCCACAGAGTGATCACGGCCATGGTTGACAGACAAACTGAGTCAGTGCCGCATTCCAGTGGTCAACTATCCACTTTACCCCCTCTCTACAACCCACCCACCACACACACTCTAGCACACCCCTCTCTACAACCCACCCACCACACACACTCTAGCACACCCCTCTCTACAACCCACCCACCACACACACTCTAGCACACCCCTCTCTACAACCCACCCACCACACACACTCTAGCACACCCCTCTCTACAACCCGCCACACACACTCTAGCACACCCTCTCTACAACCCACCCACCACACACAATCTAGCACACCCCTCTCTACAACCCACCCACCACACACACTCTAACACACCCCTCTCTACAACCCACCCACCACACACACTCTAGCACACCCCTCTCTACAACCCACCCACCACACACACTCTAGCACACCCTCTCTACAACCCACCCACCACACACACTCTAGCACACCCCTCTCTACAACCCACCCACCACACACTCTAGCACACCCCTCTCTACAACCCACCCACCACAAACACTCTAGCACACCCCTCTCTACAACCCACCCACCACACACACTCTAGCACACCCCTCTCTACAACCCGCCACACACACTCTAGCACACCCCTCTCTACAACCCACCCACCACACACACTCTAGCACACCCCTCTCTACAACCCACCCACCACACACATTCTAGCACACCCCTCTCTACAACCCACCCACCACACACACTCTAGCACACCCCTCTCTACAACCCGCCACACACACTCTAGCACACCCCTCTCTACAACCCACCCACCACACACAATCTAGCACACCCCTCTCTACAACCCACCCACCACACACACTCTAACACACCCCTCTCTACAACCCACCCACCACACACACTCTAGCACACCCCTCTCTACAACCCACCCACCACACACACTCTAGCACACCCCTCTCTACAACCCACCCACCACACACACTCTAGCACACCCCTCTCTACAACCCACCCACCACACACTCTAGCACACCCCTCTCTACAACCCACCCACCACAAACACTCTAGCACACCCCTCTCTACAACCCACCCACCACACACACACTCTAGCACACCCCTCTCTACAACCCGCCACACACACTCTAGCACACCCCTCTCTACAACCCACCCACCACACACAATCTAGCACCCCTCTCTACAACCCACCCACCACACACACTCTAACACACCCCTCTCTACAACCCACCCACCACACACACTCTAGCACACCCTCTCTACAACCCACCCACCACACACACTCTAGCACACCCTCTCTACAACCCACCCACCACACACACTCTAGCACACCCCTCTCTACAACCCACCCACCACACACACTCTAGCACACCCCTCTCTACAACCCACCCACCACACACACAGTAGCACACCCCTCTCCAACACAGTTACACCCAACATGTTCTTCACATGTTAACCATATAACATACCTCACACTCACACTCCCCCTCCACACATACAGCCCAAGTACTAGCCTATGCATGTCAACCATCAACTTTTTTCTTGCCACACACTCCGCGAATGAATAATAAATAATAATTTTGTGGGTGCTTACGTTTGACAAAACTGTGTATTAATACACGTGAAATGGAAATGTGTTTTTTGCAAATCCCAACTCCACCGGAAACTCCCTCGGACGGTGGGGTCGCGGTCATGGTCAGCCAGTGACCCTGGAGAAAAGGGGGTTAAGTGCCTTGCTCAAGGGCACATTGACAGATTTTTCACCTTGTTGGATTGGGGATTCAAACAGCAACCTTTTTTTACTGGCCCAACATTCTAACTGCTAGGCTTCCTGTCGCTCTATTCCCGCCACACACTCCCCTTTACATCCATAAAACACACACCATACACCCTAACCTCCCCGTTAATAAAATACACAACATAACACACTCAAACACTTTTCCTCACGCTACAAGCACCAGTCACCAAAAACGACATAAAGTACAAGCAAGCTCTTTCACCCCAAAATAACCTTTGAACAGTCTGTTCAATAGTTAATTTCTCAATCAGATAGATGTATTTCCAAGGATTACTGAGATGGAAACTTCTGGGAGAGCATCACATCATTACAGCTGCTGGGAAAAGCCACACCCACTGACTATATCAGCAGCCAATGAAAAGTGTGAGACAACGGTCACATGACTGTGTATGTTGAGACCCACGCACACATTAATATTTCATACACACATATCACATAGCACTGGTAGGACCACAGTAATGTAGCCCTCACATACAGTGTATCCCACTCAGTCTGGTCTGGATGCTGCTGGGCAACCAACCACCACTCCATGATTCACCCACTCAGTTTCTAATCCACTGCAGCCTTTTACCAGCAGACCTGTATGGGGCTCAGCACATAGGGGCAGGTAGTATTGAGGAAATAATTACTTTAACGTAACGTATACACAGAGAGTCAGGAAACAGGTGCAGGAGGGGATTTTAATAAATAACCAAAGAAAATGAACAAACATGAGGAGCGGACATAACGTGAAAGAAAACAACAACACCTAGTCACTGAAGAACACTGAGGGCTAAATGAAGGGGGAGTAATCAAGGAGAAAATGATGAGCAGGTGTGCACAATGATGGTTGCCAGGTGTATGCAATATGGGTTGCCAGGATCGGTGGTTAGTAGACCGGCGACGTCGAGCGCCGAAGGGAGGGAGCAGGGAAGGTAGTCCACTCACTTGTCCCACACTGACCTGATTGCAGCTAGCTTGTCTCTCTGCCACCAAGCTGGTCTGGTGTCTCGGTTATCGAAGCGGATAATCCTGGAAATAATGTGGACGTTTTCCAGACATTGTTGTACGGAAAGGTTCTCTTTCAGTTTCTGCATCCCACAGGGATTCTGTGGATTCCCCATTGGATCTGAAAACACAAGCAAGGATAAGAACCCCAAAGTATGCATGCAAATGAGCAAATGGTCCATCTCCTTCCAGCTCTCTTCAAATGCACACCTTCCCTCCAAATGAGTGCAGTCTAGAATGATTTCCTGGATGGTGTCTGGGATGAACAGATCAAAAGAAGACTTTATGTCCTGTAACTGCCATCTGCGCCGGCCCTGGTTGCATCCTTATCACATTGGCAGCCATGCGGGGTGGCTCATTCCTTTGGCAAGAAGACCATTCAATTAAAAAAAAAAATATATATATATATATATATATTTTTTGTTGTTGTAATTTTTTAAAACTCTGTTTATTAAGTTTTACACACACACACACACACACACACACACACACACACACACACACACACACACACACACACACACACACACACACACACACACACACACACACACACACAACGCAAAGCAATACAAGTTTTATACTCAACTAGAAAAAAATACAAATAAAAATACCAATAAAATAATAGCTTTGATGATACCATACTTTAGACAAGTTAAACACACCAGGCAGATAGCTACAAAGGTTAAAGGGCAATCTATAGTACAGGGACAGAGCAAACACCTCACCATTGTTCCTGTAAACAGTCAAGGGATAAGGGTGGAGAAATGCAACCACTCACAGACAGTCATGGCCACAGACCGACCATCCACTGGACCAAAAATAAAGTTTACAATGCATTAAAAAAATAATAAATAGAAAGAGCACTTTAAAGCAGCCTTGTTTACTGGAAAAATCTCACTCTTGCCTAGATTCAGCTTGTACCCTGAGATTGATCCAAACTTTTTAAGAACAGATAGGGCACGTGGCAATGAGGTATCAGGGTTGGAGATAAACAAAAGGAGGTCGTCAGCATATAGCGAGACTTTCTGCTCCCAGCCCGCTCTGATTATACCTTGGATGGCATCATTAGAGCGTAGTGCAATGGCGAGAGGCTCGATTGCCAAAGCAAACAACAAGGGGGAGAGTGGGCAACCCTGTCTGGATCCGCGGTGCATGGGAAAATAGTCAGAGGACAAGTTATTAGTCCGTACTGAAGCCATGGGGGAAAAATAAAGAATCTTTATCCACGCAATGAATTTGGGGCCAAAGCCAAATCTATAAAGGGCAGCTGTTAGGTAATCCCACTCAACGCGGTCAAACGCTTTTTCGGCATCAAGTGAGACCACCACCTCCGGGTCCTCCGACGCTGGGGAGTAGAGTATATTCATAAGGTGCCTAATATTGAAAAATAAATGCCTATTTCTCACAAAGCCAGTCTGGTCAGAGTGTATTACTTGGTGCAGCAAGCCTTCCATACGGATGGCTAAAAGCTTAGCTAGGATTTTGTAATCACAGTTTAAAAGCGAGATTGGGCGATAGGATCCACATTCCAGGGGGTCTTTGTTTTTCTTTAGTAGTAATGAAATTGAAGCCTGATAAAGACTAGGCAGTAGCTTTGAAGTATTGAGGCACTCTGCAAATAGTCGAGACAAGAATGGGCAAAGCAGACCAGAAAACGTCCTGTAAAATTTGGTTGGAAAACCGTCTGGACCCGGTGATTTACCACTTTTCATTGCGGACACTGCTGTTGCAATCTCCTCAAGCGTAAATTCTTCTTCTAGACAGTCATGGGAGTCTGTATCAATTGAAGGCATATTCAAGCCATTAAAGAAGGAATCAATCAGCAAAGGGTCTTGAGGGGATTCAGAGGTGTATAAGCGCAGAGTAAAATTGTTTGAATTGATCATTGATCTCTTTATGTATAACTGTGGTGGCACCAGACGGGGTCCTTATTTGTGGGATTAAACGTGAGGCCTCAGATTTACGGATCTGATGTGCAAGGAGTTTACTGGCCTTGTCGCCATGTTCATAGACTTTGTATCGAGCTCGCAAGAGTAACTGTTCAGCTTGCCTGGTAGAAAGCTCATCAAATTCAGATTGGAGTAGTTGGTGCTCTTTATGCAGATCAGAGGAAGGATCCGTAGCATACTTCTCATCCAATGTGGCTATGGACTCGCTCAGGTCCCCAAGTCGCTGAGAGCGAACTCTGTTTTGGTTGGCTGTATAAGAAATAATTTGGCCACGTAGGTATGCTTTGAGAGACTCCCATATGTTAGAGCAGGACATACCTGGTGTTGAATTAGTTTCTAGGAATAAGAATAAATTAAATTGACAAACTCCTTATCTGAGAGTAAAATGGGGTTGAGACTCCATTGATAACACATAGGAGGTCGCTGGGGGAAGTCTAGTTCAAATACTAATGGTGAATGGTCAGAAATAACAATACTCTCGTAAGTACACTGCCGAAAGTTAGGCAGAAGTTTTTTGTCCAAAAATAAGTAATCAATCCGGGAGTATGTTTGATGAACATGAGAATAAAAGGAATACTGTCTATCTGTAGGATGTAGGAAACACGAGGCCTCAAACATAGCATATTTCTGAAGAAAGGATTGAATAAGTAGGGCACATTTAGATGGGCCTGTATTTGTTTGTGAGGACTTGTCAAGAACTGGGGACATTTTACAGTTGAAATCCCCCCCTAAAATCAACAAATGAGAATCTAAATTGGGAATAGCAGACAGAAAGGAAGAAATGAAACTTGTGTCATCCCAATTGGGAGAATAAACACTAGCCAAAACAAGAGGGGTAGAAAACAGTTCACCGGTTACTATGACGTATCGTCCCTTAGGATCAGCAATAAAGCTACAAAGGGAGTAGCTTTATCAACCAGAATAGCAGCACCTCTTGATTTACTATGAAAGTTTGAGTGGAACACTTGACCAACCCAGTCCTTACGCATCCTAAAATGCTCACCAGTCCTCAAGTGAGTCTCTTGTAGAAATGCAAGATTTGCATTCAAACCCTTTAAGTGTGTCAACACCCTCTTACGCTTCACCGGGTTATTAACCCATTTGGTGTTCCATGAAATGTACTTGATCGCATTATTTAGTCCCCTCTGGGCATTCCCGTTATTCAACCCTGTCATTAGAGTATAGAATGGAAAAGCAATGAGTGCCCAAAACCCCCAGAATAACTTATCTCAGAGTAATAATGTACTGTGGTAGATGTTTGGAAAAAGTACAGAAAAAAAACTAAAAAGACAGAATGACAACATTAGAACTGAACAATTCAACCTCCCCCCCACCCCCTCCCACATCCCAGTCAATACCTCCCCAAACGAGGTACAAGCCTAAATAGAACATGTTCTCTTCGCACAGTATGTCTGTGAGAATGCGGTCTTAAACCTAAACCTAAACCCACAGTCCCGCTCTTTAAAGTCGCGTTTTGTTAGTGGATCAAGCAGCAAAAAAAAAGATTTTTTATGTATTTAAAAAAAAAAGAAAAAAAGGCGAATCCCTTGTGCAAACGGAATGACAAAAGCACCACTTGTAGATGTATATAATTATATTCCCAGTCTCATAACAGGCATTGAGAGAGAAAATAAATTAAATGTATAAAGGCTCTCAGCCCAAAATCTAATTTGAAGTAAGGAAATCATAGTAAGACAATCAAAAATAATAGTAATTATAATAGTAGTCTAGTTGACGCTGAGACAGCTTACAACCAATACCAAAAAACTACGTGTGCAGTTGAACGGTGGCTGGGCATAAATGACGCTCAAAACTTTTCAAATTGAAGTGAGACCCCAAAAACCATGTAGCCTACTGTTTACTGGGTCAATGCAAACGGATGCAGTAAACAAATAACCAAAAATATTTTGAGTCACTGAGACACTGTGTAAACAAACTGAATAGGTGAGCGGGACAGCCTAGAAACACAGGAGTTAAGTAAAACCTTAATACAATTAAATTAAAATGACTGAATGCTTGTAAGGCACGCACACTAGATGATCAAAACATTAGATCACATCAAATAAGCCTGAATGGGTTCGCCAACTATACAAGACTAGCCTGTTATATCTAAACATAATTGTACCACAGGTGGGTTACTTACTATCCACAGTTCGCAAGCAACAGTTGCTGAACTGTGAGCATGTTCAAGACTTCTTGATGTGACGTTGAATGTGAGCCATAACCTCATCCGAAGATTCAAATGTGTAGTCTTTACCCTCATGAGATAGCCATGAGGGCCGGGAATCGCAGTCCATACTTCACACTTGGATGGTCCCGAAGTACTCGTTTGGCCTGTCCGAAAGCTGCGCGCTGCCTGGAAAGAGTGGGGGAGTAGTCCTGGTAGATGGAGAAGCTCTGTCCTTGAAAGCTCAGAGTGGTATTGCGGGCTCGTCGTCAGATCTCCATCTTCTCATGAAAAAAGTGCACTCGAAGAATTATGTCACGGGGCCTCTCCCCATCCCGTGGCTTTTGGGTGCAGCGACCGGTGGGCTCGATCAATCAGGGGCTTTTCATCTCAGGCAAAAACATCCTTCAGCAGCCCTGAAATGAAATCCGTGGCACGATGCATTTCCGCTGACTCTGGGACCGATACAAGTCTCAGATTATTGCGGCGAGAGAATCCCTCTAAACTCACACAGCTCTCCTTCACCTTTTTCAAATCCGCAGCTAGTCGTTTAACTTCAGCCTCCAGGGATGTAGTTAAGTCGGTGACATTGGTAGCGGAGGTCTCCAGTGCTGCAATCGTTGTAGTGTGTGACGCAGCTGTTGTTTTGAGTAATGTGATTGCTGGCACAGTCTCGTTCCGCAGGATGGTTAAATCTGCTTTTAAAGTATCAGAAACCTCCTGTATTCTGGCCTCAATCGTAGCAACCACCTCTGTTTTCATTTCAACTATCTCAGAGCGTAGTAGTTTGATTGCCTCGAGAATGTTCATTTCAGCGCTGCCAGGCCAAGCCGCACCACCGGGTAAAGTGTGCGTCCCCGGGCTCTCAGACTCAGGAGGGGGTGGTGATGAGAGCGGGTCTTGTAGGCCGGGTTTTCTCAAAGTCATGCTTTTGGCCTTATGTTTGGTTGACATGCTGACATTCGGGAGCAAAGTAGTCTTGGTTTTTACGGAAAGGGATCACCAAATTAATATTTGAAAATAAATACGGTTCTGCTGCAAAATTCACATAAACTTTAAGAATACTACGGGAGCAAACGGAAAACACGTCAGTCGCACATGGCGTCCCTCCTATCCCCCAATTTCAAAAATATTTGACATCCATTTTTCTCCTCCTGCAGGCTGCTGATCAACTGGTTGCTGACAGGCTGGTCCTGGTTGAGGGTCAACCTCATCCTCTTCTTCCAATTTACTATCAAACTCCGAATTGACAGAAACATGATCCTCATATTCTGAAAATGCTTAATCTTCCAAAGTGGAAGACGCTCCTTCCACACTAGCTTCTGCCTCTGCAAAATTGATTTCTAAGGCCCTCTGAGCAGAGAATTTATGACATACTGAGTGATTGTGGTATGTAGCCACACCTGCAAAGCTATTTATTTGTTGTGTACCTCCCCCAATTTGCACCTGGCTGGTGCAGAGTGTGGGGAAAATACAGATTATAGTATCGAAATAATGTATTGTAATAACATTGTGCAGGTTTCCGCAAGACATTGTGTAGTTTCACACAATACAAAATGTAAAGAGTGCGAGAAAAGCTGGAGACAAGCAGACAGGCAGGGACACAGACAGGTTCTTGGTGCTTTGTTGAAACAGCAGGCCCAAGGAGGAGAAAGACCGAGTGAAGGTACACAGCAAACCTTTTATTTTTTTTACCATGTTTTCACCCACACAGATTTCTACACTTTTATAACCCTCGGGTTGGAGTCAATGAAACTTGTTTTTCAACAACTCCACAAGTTTCTTGTCAACAACTATAGTTGTTTCAGATTTCACTTATAATTGACTATCACAATTCCAGTGGGTCAGAAGTTTAAATACACTAAGTTGACTGTGCCTTTAACCTCTTCAACCTATGGGGGCGCTGTGTCATTATTGGATAAAAAGACGTGCCCGTTTTAAGCGCAATACTTTGTCACGAAAAGATGCTCGACTATGCATGGAATTGACAGCCTTGGAAAGACAAAACTCTGACGTCTCCAAAACTGCAAATATATTATCTGTGAGTGCCCCAGAACTAATGCAACAGGCGAAACCAAGATTAAGTTTCATACAGGAAATGCCCCAGATTCTGAAGGCGCTGTGTTCCAATGTCTCCTTATTAGTGAATGCGCCAGGAATGAGCCCGTGCTTTCTGTCTATTCCCCGAGGTGTCTGCAGCATTGTGACGTGTTTGTAGGCATATCATTGGAAGATTGACCATAAGAGACTACATTTACCTGGTGTCCCGCCCGGTGTACTGTGTGCATAATCTGTAGGTCCATGCGCGTTCCATTTCTTCAGAAGAGAAAGTAAAAATCCATCGTGGCAGTTATCGTCGATAGATATGTGAAAAACACCTTGAGGATTGATTCTAAACATCGGTTTGCCATGTTTCTGTCGATATTATGGAGTTAATTTGGAAAAAAGTTCGCGTTTTAACGACTTATTATTTATTTATTTTCCTTACCCAATCGTGATGAACAAAACGGAGTGATTAGTCGACACATATAATATTTTTTGTAAAAACGGAACATTTGCTATCTAACAGAGTCTCACATTTACATTTACATTTAAGTCATTTAGCAGACGCTCTTATCCAGAGCGACTTACAAATTGGTGCTTTCACCTTATGACATCCAGTGGAACAGCCACTTTACAATAGTGCATCTAGGTCTTTTAAGGGGGGAGAAGGATTACTTTATCCTATCCTAGGTATTCCTTAAAGAGGTGGGGTTTCAGGTGTCTCCGGAAGGTGGTGATTGACTCTGCTGTCCTGGCGTCGTGAGGGAGTTTGTTCCACCATTGGGGGGCCAGAGCAGCGAACAGTTTTGACTGGGCTGAGCGGGAACTGTACTTCCTCAGTGGTAGGGAGGCGAGCAGGCCAGAGGTGGATGAACGCAGTGCCCTTGTTTGGGTGTAGGGCCTGATCAGAGCCTGGAGGTACTGAGGTGCCGTTCCCCTCACAGCTCCGTAGGCAAGCACCATGGTCTTGTAGCGGATGCGAGCTTCAACTGGAAGCCAGTGGAGAGAGCGGAGGAGCGGGGTGACGTGAGAGAACTTGGGAAGGTTGAACACCAGACGGGCTGCGGCGTTCTGGATGAGTTGTAGGGGTTTAATGGCACAGGCAGGGAGCCCAGCCAACAGCGAGTTGCAGTAATCCAGACGGGAGATGACAAGTGCCTGGATTAGGACCTGCGCCGCTTCCTGTGTGAGGCAGGGTCGTACTCTGCGGATGTTGTAGAGCATGAACCTACAGGAACGGGCCACCGCCTTGATGTTATTTGAGAACGACAGGGTGTTGTCCAGGATCACGCCAAGGTTCTTAGCGCTCTGGGACGAGGACACAATGGAGTTGTCAACCGTGATGGCGAGATCATGGACGGGCAGTCCTTCCCCGGGAGGAAGAGCAGCTCCGTCTTGCCGAGGTTCAGCTTGAGGTGATGATCCGTCATCCACACTGATATGTCTGCCAGACATGCAGAGATGCGATTCGCCACCTGGTCGTCAGAAGGGGGAAAGGAGAAGATTAATTGTGTGTCGTCTGCATAGCAATGATAGGAGAGACCATGTGAGGTTATGACAGAGCCAAGTGACTTGGTGTATAGCGAGAATAGGAGAGGGCCTAGAACAGAGCCCTGGGGGACACCAGTGGTGAGAGCACGTGGTGAGGAGACGGATTCTCGCCACGCCACCTGGTAGGAGCGACCTGTCAGGTAGGACGCAATCCAAGCGTGGGCCGCGCCGGGAGATGCCCAACTCGGAGAGGGTGGAGAGGAGGATCTGATGGTTCACAGTATCGAAGGCAGCCGATAGGTCTAGAAGGATGAGAGCAGAGGAGAGAGAGTTAGCTTTAGCAGTGCGGAGCGCCTCCGTGATACAGAGAAGAGCAGTCTCAGTTGAATGACTAGTCTTGAAACCTGACTGATTTGGATCAAGAAGGTCATTCTGAGAGAGATAGCGGGAGAGCTGGCCAAGGACGGCACGTTCAAGAGTTTTGGAGAGAAAAGAAAGAAGGGATACTGGTCTGTAGTTGTTGACATCGGAGGGATCGAGTGTAGGTTTTTTCAGAAGGGGTGCAACTCTCGCTCTCTTGAAGACGGGAGGGACGTAGCCAGCGGTCAGGGATGAGTTGATGAGCGAGGTGAGGTAAGGGAGAAGGTCACCGGAGATGGTCTGGAGAAGAGAGGAGGGGATAGGGTCAAGCGGGCAGGTTGTTGGGCGGCCGGCCGTCACAAGACGCGAGATGTCATCTGGAGAGAGAGGGGAGAAAGAGGTCAGAGCACAGGGTAGGGCAGTGTGAGCAGAACCAGCGGTGTCGTTTGACTTAGCAAACGAGGATCGGATGTCGTCGACCTTCTTTTCAAAATGGTTGACGAAGTCATCTGCAGAGAGGAGGAGGGGGGGGAGGAGGATTCAAGAGGGAGGAGAAGGTGGCAAAGAGCTTCCTAGGGTTAGAGGCAGATGCTTGGAATTTAGAGTGGTAGAAAGTGGCTTTAGCAGCAGAGACAGAGGAGGAAAATGTAGAGAGGAGGGAGTGAAAGGATGCCAGGTCCGCAGGGAGGCGAGTTTTCCTCCATTTCCGCTCGGCTGCCCGGAGCCCTGTTCTGTGAGCTCGCAATGAGTCGTCGAGCCACGGAGCGGGAGGGGAGGACCGAGCCGGCCTGGAGGATAGGGGACATAGAGAGTCAAAGGATGCAGAAAGGGAGGAGAGGAGGGTTGAGGAGGCAGAATCAGGAGATAGGTTGGAGAAGGTTTGAGCAGAGGGAAGAGATGATAGGATGGAAGAGGAGAGAGTAGCGGGGGAGAGAGAGCGAAGGTTGGGACGGCGCGATACCATCCGAGTAGGGGCAGTGTGGGAAGTGTTGGATGAGAGTGAGAGGGAAAAGGATACAAGGTAGTGGTCGGAGACTTGGAGGGGAGTTGCAATGAGGTTAGTGGAGGAACAGCATCAATTAAAGATGAGGTCGAGCGTATTGCCTGCCTTGTGAGTAGGGGGGGAAGGTGAGAGGGTGAGGTCAAAAGAGGAGAGGAGTGGAAAGAAGGAGGCAGAGAGGAATGAGTTAAAGGTAGACGTGGGGAGGTTAAAGTCGCCCAGAACTGTGAGAGGTGAGCCGTCCTCAGGAAAGGAGCTTATCAAGGCATCAAGCTCATTGATGAACTCTCCGAGGGAACCTGGAGGGCGATAAATGATAAGGATGTTAAGCTTGAAAGGGCTGGTAACTGTGACAGCATGGAATTCAAAGGAGGCGATAGACAGATGGGTAAGGGGAGAAAGAGAGAATGACCACTTGGGAGAGATGAGGATCCCGGTGCCACCACCCCGCTGACCAGAAGCTCTCGGGGTGTGCGAGAGCACGTGGGTGGACGAAGAGAGAGCAGTAGGAGTAGCGGTGTTGTCTGTGGTGATCCATGTTTCCGTCAGAGCCAAGAAGTCGAGGGACTGGAGGGAGGCATAGGCTGAGATGAACTCTGCCTTGTTGGCCGCAGATCGGCAGTTCCAGAGGCTACCGGAGACCTGGAACTCCACGTGGGTCGTGCGCGCTGGGACCACCAGATTAGGGTGGCCGCGGCCATGCGGTGTGGAGCGTTTGTATGGTCTGTGCAGAGAGGAGAGAACAGGGATAGACAGACACATAGTTGACAGGCTAGAGAAGAGGCTACGCTAATGCAGAGGAGATTGGAATGACAAGTGGACTACACGTCTCGAATGTTCAGAAAGTTAAGCTTACGTAGCAAGAATCTAATTGACTAAAATGATTAAAATGATACAGTACTGCTGAGGTAGGCTAGCTGCGTTGTTGACACTACCTAATCAAGTCGTTCCGTTGAGTGTGAAGTTTCTACAATGCTGCTTTTGGGGCTAGCTGGCTAGCTAGCAGTGTTGGTTACGTTACGTTGCGTTAGGAGAACGACAATAGCTGGCTAGCTAACCTAGAAAATCGCTCTAGACTACACAATTATCTTTGAAACAAAGACGGCTATGTAGCTAGCTATGTAGCTAGCTACGATCAAACAAATCACACCGTTGGGACTGTAATGAAATGAAATGAAAATATGATACTACCTGTGGAGCGAAGCGGAATGCGACCGGAATGCGAAAGTTCTATTCAGTAGACGTTGGCTGGCTATTGGCTAGCTAGGAGTGTCTCCCACGTTAAGGACAACAAAATAGCTGGCTAGCTAACCTCGGTAAATTAAGATAATCACTCTAAGACTACACACTCTAACTACACAATTATCTTGGATACGAAGACAGCAAAGACAACTATGTAGCTAGCTAACACTACACTAATCAAGTCGTTCAGTTGAGTGTGATAGTTACTACAGTGCTATAAATTATTTTATTTGAATGCTTTTATGGTTTTTGTGGAAAAATGTTGCACGCTGAAATAGAGGCATAATCCAATGCTAGGCTAATACTAATACTAATACTGTTACACAAATGCTTGTTTAGCTATGGTTCAAAAGCATATTTTGAAAATCTGAGATGACAGTGTTGTTAACAAAAGGCTAAGCTTGAGAGCAAATAGATTCATTCCATTTCATTTGCGATTTTCATGAATAGTTAACGTTGTGTTATGCAAATTTGCTTGCGGATAGATTTACACAATCCTGCATACAGGTTTTTTTTCGTAGCTAAACGTGACACAGAAAACGGAGCGATTTGTCCTAAACAAATAATCTTTCAGGAAAAACTGAACATTTGCTATCTGAGAGTCTCCTCATTGAAAACATCCGAAGTTCTTCAAAGGTAAATTATTTTATTTGAATGCGTTTTATGTTTTTTTGTGAAAATGTTGCCTGCTGAATGCTAACGCTAAATGCTACGCTAAATGCTACGTTAGCTATCAATACTGTTATACAAATGCTTGTTTTGCAATGGTTGAGAAGCATATTTTGAAAATCTGTGATGACAGTGTTGTTAACAAAAGGCTAGCTTGAGAGCAAATATATTAAATTCATTTTATTTGCGATTTTCATGAATAGTTAACGTTGCGTTATGGTAATGAGCTTGAGGCTGTAGTCACGATACCGGATCCGGGATGGCTCGACGCAAGAAGTTAAACAGCTTTGGTAAATTCCAGAAAAATATGGCTTTAGAAGCTTCTGATAGGCTAATTGACATCATTTGAGTCAATTGGAGGTGTACCTGTGGATGTATTTCAAGACCTACCTTCAAACTCAGTGTCTCTTTGCTTGACATCATGAGAAAATCAAAAGAATAAAGCCAAGACCTCAGAAAAGAAATTGTAGAACTCCACAAGTCTGGTTCATCCTTGGGAGCAATTGCCAAACACCTGAAGGTACCACGTTCATCTGTACAACAATAGTACCGCTCAGGAAAGAGACGTATTCTGTCTCCTAGAGCTGAACGTACTTTGGTGCGAAAAGTGCAAATCAATCACAGAACAACAGCAAAGGACCTTGCAGTGTGGTGAGCGTACATATTCTTTTATTTAGAAAAGACGCCAAACAAAACAATTAACACTACAAAACAAACCGTGAAGCTAAAGGCTATGTGCCACAAACAAAGTCAACCTCCCACACAGAAAGGAGGGAAAGGGCTACCTAAGTATGGTTCCCAATCAGAGACGATAGACAGCTGTCCCTGATTGAGCACCATACCAGGCCAAAACATAGAAACACAAAATCACAGAAAACAAAACCTAGAATGCCCACCAAACATCACACCCTGACCGAACCAAATAGAAACATTAAAAAGCTGTCTAAGGTCAGGGCGTGACACCGGTACAAAAGTATCAATATCCACAGTAAAACAAGTCCTATATCGACATAACCTGAACGGCCGCGCAGCGAAGGAAGAACCCACTGCTCCAAAACCGCCATATAAAAGCCAGACTGCAACTGCACATGGGGACAAAGATTGTACTTTTTGGAGAAATGTCCTCTGGTCTGATGAAACAATAATAGAACTGTTTGGCCATAATGGCCATCGTTATGTTTGGAGGAATAAGGGGCATGCTTGCAAGCCGAAGAACACCATCCCAACCATGAAGCACGGGGGTGGCAGCATCATGTTGTGAGGGTGCTTTGCTGCAGGAGGGACTGGTGCACTTCACAAAATAGATGGGATCATGAGGTAGGAAAATTATGTGGATCTATTGAAGCAACATCTCAAGACATCAGTTAGGAAGTTAAAGTTTGGTCGCAAATGGGTCTTCCAAATGGACAATGACACTAAGCATACTTCCAAAGTTGTGGCAAAATGGCTTAAGGACAACAAAGTCAAGGTATTGGAGTGGCCATCACAAAGCCCTGACCTCAATCCTATTGATACATTTGCGGGCAGAACTAAAAAAGTGTGTGCGAGAAAGGAGGCCTACAAACCTGACTCAGTTTCACCAGCTCTGTCAGGAGGAATGGGCCATAATTCACCCAACTTATTGTGAGAAGCTTGTGGAAGGCCAAAACATTTGACCCAAGTTAAACAATTTAAAGACAATGCTACCAAATACTAATTGAGTGTATGTAAACTTCTGACCCACTGGGAATGTGATGAAAGAAATAAAAGCTGAAATAAATAATTCTCTCTACTATTATTCTGACATGTCACATTCTTAAAATAAAGTGGTGATGCTAACTGACAGGGAATTTTTACTAGGATTAAAGTTCAGGAATTGTGAAAAACTGAGTTTATATGTATTTGGCTAAGGTATATGTAAACTTCTGACTTCAACTGAATGTTATGAAAATGTGTTCTTTTACATATTCTTCACAAAAAAATTAGCAAGGCCAATGAGTCTCAGATTGAAAAAATATTAATTGTATGACTTTTCTTTTTGTAAACATTGAAAATGGGTCCCACATACCCGAACACCACACGAGGGTTAAACAATTTACAGTGTCCATTTACTTAAGGTGTTCACCCTTGAATCTACACTTGAAACGTTACACTAAAAAATCAACACGAGTTAACACTGGACAATTTGCTGTTGTGGTATGAAAGGGACACATCTGTGCGCTTCCACACATTTCAAGAGCCTTTTCGAATTCTAAAGAACCGTAGATGCCACGTCAAGAACCCCACACTTAATTAAAAGGTTCTTTATCGGGCAGAAGTTCTCTAAGGAACCTTAACAGCTGAGGATGAAACATTTAAAGAACCTTCATTTTTTCACTGTACTTACCTCTTTCTAATTTTGTCTATCATTCTTTCCTTTCCATTCATTTCCTTCTCTCTGTATATATCTCTCTGTCCCTCCCTCTCTCTTTCTCTCTGAGGCGGGTGGTTGTCAACTGTACTGTTTAGAGGTGTGTGATTAGTACAGGCTGAGTCAGATACAGGTGTTTTGCAAGCTAAGGCAGGCCTCTGAACACCTTCCGTCTTATTTTAGCAGCAGCCCGCCTCTTCACACGCAAACCTTTGTCAGGAGGAACCAGTGCACACAGGTATCATTCATCAAAGTGTGGAGACAGCTAGATATAGGGCCTGCAGGTGTGCTCTGCCTCTTGCAGGGTTTACACTGGGGTTGGATAACACCCACTGATAGTTAGAGTGTTGGGCCAGTAACCGACAGGTTGATGGTTCAAATACTGGAGCAGACAAGGTGAAAATATATGTTGCTGTACCCTTGAGCAGGCCCTTAACCCTAATTGCTCAAGGGGCGCTGTACAATGGTGACCCTGACTGTAACCCCACTCCCTGAGGGTGTATCAGGGAAAGTTAGGATACGCAAGAAACACATTTCCAATACATACTTGTGTGTAACAGGACAAATATAAGCACCCCCAAATGATTATTATTACAGACATTGCGTCTTTTGAACATACAGTACATGGGTTTGTCTTGGGGCTGTTAGGGTCTTCTGTACAGTACAGTGACCTCTGTATCCCAATGCCATATGCTGTCATCACCGAAGACATTTTCTAATGCATGGCAATGGTGATGACTGCTATTGTCACCTGCTGTATAGTACTGCAATGTGGATTTTCCTGTAAGGTTACCATAGTACCGCAAAAGCTCAGTGTCTAAAGAGCTCTACTGAGTCATCGTTCTCTGTAAAACAGGGAATATACTTGAGTAAATAAAATCCTACAAAATATGTAGTTATTAAAGCTAATGTCTGTTCAGAAACAATACATGTATTTTATCAAGGCCCATACAACCAGTCTGAGTAATCTCATAGAACATTGGCGTGCCTCCTTCAAAAGTAAATAATATGGTTGATTTTGCAAATACGGTCACTTTTGGATGTTGAACGTTATTGAAAATGAAACCTCTTGAAACTGCTTTTTATCGAGCTGAACATTTCCTTCACTCTGTCTGGAAGCAATATCTAATAGTGGCTGAGACCGTACTATTTAAGAATATAAATATTTTTATCGGTTTCCCCAAATACCCGAGGGGAAATGTCATTACCACCACGTCATAAAAGGTGCTATTTTAGTTGAAAAGGAAATGACAGAAACTGTGCCTACGGTATTTTATATAACATTTCACATTACTATTATTTATATTATTTTACTATTTTGAAGTTTTCTTATTGCTAAGTATTCATCATTGTCATGTCTAAATGTCCACATATGCCTTGATGATATGCAGAAACATGTATTTACCACATCAAAATGTCAATATTTTACATTATTTTAGGAATGATCTAATAACAAGCATACATGGTTCACAACTGGGAAAAATCATCCATATCAATTTTAAACCTTTTCCTCCAAAACATGTAGCATGATGGTAATGACTTAGCGTTGTGGTAAATCAGGTAAAAAAACGGATAAAAAATACCATTGAACATTATGTCACAGTGGACATGTTTCATTTGATTGAAGATATAGAAAACACCATTTAAAACCCCCCAAAACAAAGTTACATGCCTCAATCATTTTGGGATTCAATGCATTAGGCAGAAATACATGTAAAGGGTTGGAAACACTGGTCGACGTTCAGAAGATGATTGTTAACTTGCTGCGGTCTATTGATTCAGACTCATGAGACAGGTGTGTCCTCACACAAGGTTAGGTTTAGCCCTTAATACATTTTATTGCTTCAAGAGAGAGCAAATTTCCTCCAAGACTGTGCCATCAAATCAAATCAAACCAAATCCTATTGGTCACGTGCACATGCTTAGAAGATGTTAATGAAAGTGTAGCGAAATGCTTGTGCTTCTAGTTAAGACGGTAAAGCAATATCTAACAGGTAATCTAACAATTTCCCAACAGCTACCAAATACACACGAATCTAAAGGGGTGAATGAGAATATATACATAGAAATATATGGATGAGCGATGGCCGAGCGGCATAGGCAAGGTGCAATAGATGGTGTAAAATACAGTATATACATATGAGATGAGTAATGTAAGATATGTATACATTATTAAAGTGCCATTATTTAAAATTGCATTTATTACAGTGACTAGTGATTAATTTATTAAAGTGGCCAGTGATTGGGTCTCATTGTAGATAGCAGCCTCTCTGAGTTAGTGATTGCTGTTTAACAGTCTGATGGCCTTGAGGAAGAAGCTGTTTTTCAGTCTCTCTGTCCCTGCTTTGATGCACCTGTACTGACCTCGCCTTCTGGATGATAGCGGGGTGAACAGGCAGTGGCTCGGGTGGTTGTTGTCTTTGATGATCTTTTTGGCCTTCTTGTGACATCGGGTGCTGTAGGTGTCATGGAGGGCAGGTAGTTTGCCCCCGGTGATAAGTTGTGCAGACCGCACCACCCTCTGGAGAGCCTTGCGGTTGAGGGCGGTGCAGTTGCCGTACCAGGCTGTGATACAGCCCGAGAGGATGCTCTCGATTCTGCATCTGTAAAGGTTTGTCAGGGTTCTGGGTGACAAGCCAAATTTCTTCAGCGTCCTGAGGTTGATGAGGCACTGTTGCACCTTCTTCACCACACTGTCTGTGTGGTGGACATTTCAGTTTGTCTGTGACGTGTATGCCGAGGAACTTAAAACTTTCCACCTTTTCCACTGCTATCCCTTCGATGCATTATATGCCGTTTTGTCGCTGGATGAGGCTCAGGGACAAGCCCAAGCACATTCTCTGGTTGGTACCATACAATGTCCTCTCTCATTGGCCAAAATAATCAGTTGGCTCCCACACGACTCATGGTCTTGACTAGAGCTCAGCTCTCTGCATCAACATCTTGTATAATACCAGGGTAACGGTCTTCATCATATTTCACAACACAACACTTTCCAAAAGGTCTCTCATGTATGTCTGCAATGGGCTGTATTGCGCTAGGAGGTGGCTGTGGTGCTGTGCAGGTGGAAGTGGAAGGTTGTGCTTTGTCTCCCTATGTTTGTTGAATTGTCACAGTTTGTGCATGGGCCAAAACAATCACATAGATGTGGAGTCATTTGAGGGGTAGTTAGGTCTTCCTTCTGTAGGTGTAAGCCTTCAGGTGAGTGTGGTGGTGTGATCCTTTACAGGTATGACTCCATAACCACAATGTTCTGGATAGTTGATATTCTGTTTATTTGGTTTATTTTCTATGGCCTCCTTTTAAAAAACAATTCTCGCTGGGAAGGTTGTGAGATGGAATTCACCACTTTATTCACCACAGTTATCTTTATTTTCCCCCCTAAGATACTGTTGGTTTCTTATAGGATCTTGTTTGATTCTGTTTAAATACACTACATGACCAAAAGTATATGGACACCTGCTCGTCAAACATCTCATTCCAAAATCATGGGCATTAATATGGAGTTGGTCCCCCCTTTGCTGTTTTAAAAGCCTCCACTCTTCTGGGGAGGCTTTCCACTAGATGTTGGAACATCGCTGTGGGGACTTGCCTCCATTCAGCCACAAGAGCATTAGTGAGGTCGGGCACTGATGTTGGGCGATTAGCCCTGGCTCGCAGTTGGCATTCCAATTCATCCCAAAATGTGTTTGATGGGGTTGATATCAAGGTTCTGTGCAGGCCAGTCAAGTTCTTCCACACCGATCTCGACAAACCATTTCTGTATGGACATCACTTTGTGTCATGCTGAAACAGGAAAGGGCTTTCCCCAAACTGTTGCCACAAGTTGGATACACAGCATCTAGAATGTCATTGTATGCTGTAGCGTTAAGATTTCCCTTCACTGAAACTAAGGGGCCTAGTCCAAACCATGAAAAACAGCTCCAGACTATTATTCCTCCATCAAACTTTACAGTTGGCACTATGCATTCGGTCAGGTAGCGTTCTCATGGCATCCGACAAACCCAGATACGACCGTCGGACTGCCAGATGGTGAAACGTGATTCATCACTCCAGAGGACGCTTATCCACTGCTCCAGAGACCAATGGTTGCTAGCTTTACTCCAGCAGACGCTTGGCATTGCGGATGGTGATCTTATGCTTGCGAACGGCTGCTCGGCCATGGAAACCCATTTCATGAAGCTTCCTACAAACAGTTGTTGTGCTGACGTTGATTCCAGAGGCAGTTTGGAGTTCTGGTGTGGGTCTGATGTGGGCTGTAACCTATTTGTTTCAGGCCACTGTATTAGGCTAAAACTAGCCCCTCAAAATATAGGCCTCATAAAATATGTCTTGTATTGTCTTAAATAATACAATTTTAATTTACTTAGGATCTCACTTGGTGGAAGTCCACAGGACTGGAAAATGAATGAATGCAACAACCATATCTCTGTCAATAGCAAACACAGTTATGGGTGGTACTGGTAACTCTAAAATTCACTCGATAGGCACCCTGCATATAAGGCTCAACACCCTACAACAGGGCTATTCAATTCCGGTATATGGCTGTTCAAAGAACCATTCCATTTAAGGTTCTTCAGATAACCTAAAATGGTTCCCCTATGGCATTTCTCTGACGAACCTTATTTGGTTCAACTTTAAACTTTATTTGTAAGAGTATGGAAGCTACATAATTTACTAGGTTGTCCCATACCACCAATACACTAACTCATGAACTGTGTTTTATCATGAAAATGTTTACTTTAAATCTAATGAAAAGAGCAGATCCCTCCCTATCAGTCTCACCCTTTTTAACTTATCCTCTTCCTGTTCTGCCAGATATTTTCCCTCCCATCTTCTGTTACCTTTCATACCTCCTTTTTCTACCCCTCTCTCTCCTTTCACCCACGCTGTTGCTGTTGCCCTTGGGCTGACAGCACTAAAAATCATTTAAAAAGTGATACACTCTCAAGTGTTCCTAATGAGAGTGGATGTAGCTGCAGAAATATGTCTTTGTCTCCATTTCCTCAGTGGACACTGGAAATCCTTGTCTGTTTGAATGGACAGGGGAATACGATAGCTATACTGATAATAACAGTAATGATAGTAGTGCATGCAGTGAATGGTACTGCTTCTCTGTCCTGCAGAGAGGGAGAATGTGACTGTAGAGTTTGTAATTATGGTGTTATATGTTGAAACAAACATTGAGATTGATGAGAGGCTGTTGTGTCAAAGGGGACATCTCACATACAAGATACAATCTACACTATATTATGCATATCACCATTATATTGATTATATGGACTAACTATGGGAATGATTTTGATCAAACTTTACTATGTACTTTTCAATTGTCTTACTGACCACATACCATGTGTATTTAGGTTAAAGGTCAGGTGAAAAGAAGACGTTCCCTTATGTTGATGCCTTTTTGCAAATCCAATCAGTTTTCCATGTTAATTCAATGTCTTCACATATCATTTTTTGGTTTAAATTACGTGGAAACAGCCATTTAGAAGACTAAAATAGATGTATGGTCAAACAAAGCTTTGATATTTAACTCATCACAAAGAGCTTAATAAAGCGTGTCTGTGTTGTTTCTAAATGCTCACCTGGTGATTAAGAAATAATTGCAATTGAGTCTCTGCCTCCAGGCATGTAATGAGTTGGAGGTGTGATGCATGAAGGAAGTTATGACCATGCTTTGTGATGCATAACGGGGCGGTGCGGCGACGGCGGGTAGCGTCAGGTAAACTACCCAGGAATAACTGGGAGTGTGGTTACGGTTCTGGCAGATCCCAACCTGAGCTGGTGAGGACAGAGACAGACACCTTGAGGTTCAGACAGTGCCGGCTGGGCTGTTTCTAAAAACAGACACCCCCACCTCCTTTATTCTCCACAGCAGATGCTAAGTCCTGTCTGTCTTCAGAGGAAGGCAATTATCTGACTCAGAGGGAAAGAAGCTCCTCGTTCTAATAAACCAGCGTCAAATCACCCGCTGAGTGACAGACTCATTGACTGACTCATGTGTGGATCGAGAAGAGGAAAGGAGGGAAGCAAATGGGGAGAGATGGAAGAAGAGAATGGAAAGGTTAGAGGGAAAGAAAGAAAAGAGGTGAATTAAGGAGAAACACAAAGCTGCATTGATGAGGAGCAGTCATAAACTTCGTCTATGTCAACTTTCATCAGTTCTTGCCTCTTTCTCTACCTCTTCACCCTGCCTGTCAACCTGCATCCCTCCTCTCTGTCTCTCGCACCCTCTCTATGCATGTCTGTTAGTGTACCTCCCTACCTCTCCCTCTTTTCCTACCAGTCAGTCAGCCTGCCTCTTCTCTTACACAAAGCGGACCTGGTAAAATTCCACAGCTCACTCACTGACTCGCTCCCCCACTTCTTATGGCTTCGCCCTGTGGCGACAACAATTTGGTACTGTTGAGAACCAGCCGCCCACTCACGGGATGTTTTTCCAGCTGCTCACAAACAGGGATACCTCAGTCTAAGTGAGGTCCGCATGGAGGAGGTTTTCTAGGAATCATTACCTGCTAAGGCTTTAAGGCTATGATCTAAACAATGTATGTCATTGTAAAACTGTTCACTCCTGTTGCTGGTAAACCTCACAGAGGAACTTGTGTACAGTAGCTTTGTTTGAGGATGATTCGTACAGATCTGAAAGAGTAATCAAAGATTAAAAACATTTTTCACGAGTCTCATGATTGATACATCAAATGAGGTATCTAATGTAGAATGCTAAGACTTTTCTCTCCTCTCTTTGATGGCCAATAGCACCATCAACACCATCTATTTTGCCTGGAGACACAATGGTCCTTGGTTCACCTAACAGCTATGAGTCAATTTGATGTGATTTGATCCACCAGATGCAACAGGTTGGAAACCACAAGAGGATATCAGTGACTAATAAAGAGACCACAGATATCCCTCCTGTATAGTCACGGGGCCAGAGGCTTACACATGACATGACGTGAGAACTCTTTAATATATATGGGGCATGCAAATAAACTGGAATGATACACACATAATATGGGCAGCTTCAGGGATGTGACATAGAATATGGTAGTGCTTTATGCTAGTGCTGCACCTCTCTGACCTTCTCCACTTCTGAGAAAGGTAATTTTCATTTCATGTCAACATGAAATTAAAAAGTACTCTTGAAAAACTAATTTTCTACTAGATGTAATGGCAAACAGGTACAAACAAGTCCCCATGTCCTGGGTGTGATTGTGCAAGGAGTCTGTAATTAAGTGGGTTGCATCATTCAGGTCACATAGATGTCCTACAGTAAAAAGAACAGTAGTTCTGCCCATCATTTGTCCATAATGTCCCCAAAGTATGCACAGCTACTGATAACCTCAGCCAACATGCAGTATCAACAATCAGGGATTCAATTTATAGGTGTAATATGCAGAAATGGCTCCACCATTTCCTGGTTGCTAAAATTCTAATAATTTGCCTAATTTCAGTTTATGTGACAAAACAAGCAAGAGAGAATCATTTTACCATCTAAACCGCTGTGAAATATATTTTCAATAACCACAAATATTATATTTTCAGCTGTTTGAAGTTGGTGTATAAGACCGAAAGTAAAATACGCAAAAACAAAACTTAAAGGGGAATTTCACCCTAGGGGAATCTGTCCGAGGCATTTCTAGGTCAGTGAGAAAGGCAGGTCTGGGCTTAGCGTGCTGAATGATACACCCTATGACGGCTTCCGGTGTATTGATGGGGGGGTGGGGATATGGGGTGCGAGATCTGGAATTAAATGCAATCCTGCTTTGTGGCATTTCCCGAAGGCTCTATGTTGTACTGATCGCACTATACGCACTATACGTTTTGGTGCATGTAGAGTCCCCCAGGGTTGTCCTTGTTCGATAGAGCCATTGGACGTCTTTCAGCGATGTTCCTATCAGCGGATGAATTGCTAAATATACAAGCTGACACATTTCTTCCATGTTCTGAAAGACTACAAGTCGGATGGGGTCCTATCTCTCCTCCAAGGCAGGCTTTTTTGTAAAGGATGTGGACACTAACAACACAATCCTTTGTGGAAAACTGAAAGAACTGACCAGACCACAATGGCTTAAAGTAATTTCTCTCATCAACACGAATTTTACAAT
The DNA here is from genome assembly GCF_034236695.1 of Oncorhynchus nerka. NCBI lineage: Eukaryota > Metazoa > Chordata > Actinopteri > Salmoniformes > Salmonidae > Oncorhynchus > Oncorhynchus nerka. The sequence continues at coordinate 60,676,821 of NC_088397.1, forward strand.
GGAGCATTCTTTAAGCTACATGGTGACATTCAACCACACATGTTTCAACCGAAATGTAGCGAAGAGGATTTGAAACAAAGAGTTGGATTTAGATATAAGCTCAGCTACAGCCGATGGATGCCAGCACCAAGAAGGCAGATGACAAATACGGTGGCTAGCTAAGTTAGTTTTCCTGCAAGCCACCTTTCTAGCTAGCTAACTTTAGTGTATCTACTGAAACCCATATTATTTCTGGCTAACATACAGTGTGTTACAGTGGGGTGAAATCAAATATTTTTTCTCTTTGCTAACTTAGGTAGCTAGCCCTACACTATGCCCTGAATCTATCCTACCACATCCAGAAATCTGCTCCTTTTATTCTCTGTTCCCAAAGCGCTAGACGACCAGTTCTTATAGCCTTTAGCCGTACCCTCATCCTACTCCTCCTTTGTTCCTCTGGTGATGTATAAGTTAACCTAGGCCTTGTGTGTCCCCAGGCGCTCTCATTTGCCGACTTCTGTAACCGTAAAAGCCTTGGGTTCATGCATGTTAACATCAGAAGCCTCCTCCCTAAGTTTGCTTTATTCACTGCTTTAGCACACTCCTCCAACCCTGATGTCCTAGCCGTGTCTGATTCCTGGCTTAGGGAGGCCACCAAAATTTCTGAGATTTCCATCCCCAATTACAACATTTTTCATCAGGACAGAACTGCTAAAGGGGGCGGAATTGCAATCTACTGTAGAGATAGCCTGCAGAGTTCTGTCATACTATCCAGGTCTATGCCCAAACAGTTCGAGCTTCTACTTTTAAAGATCCATCTCTCCAGAAATAAGTCCATCACTGTTGCCGCTTGTTATAGACCCCCCTCAGCTCCCAGCTGTGCCCAGGCCACCATATGTGAATTGATTGCCCCCCATTTTTCGTCAGAATATATACTGCTAGGTGACCTAAATTGGGATATGCGTAACATCCCGGCCGTCCTACAATCTAACACAAATTATCAAAGAACCTACCAGGTACAACCCCAAATCCGTAAACATGGGCAGCATCATAGATATCACCCTGACCAACTTGCCCTCTAAATACACCTCTGCTGTTTTCAACCAGGATCTCAGCAATCACTGCCTCATTGCCTGCATTCTTTATGGGTCCACGGTCAAATGACCACCCCTCAAACGCTCCCTAAAACACTTCTGTGAGCAGGCCTTTCTAATCGACCTGGCCCAGGAAACCTGAAAGAATATTGACCTCATCCCGTCAGTAGAGGATGCCTGGTCGTTCTTTAAAAGTGCTTTCCTCCCCATCTTAAATAAGCATGCCCCTTTCAAAAACTGTAGAACTAAGAACAGATATAGTCCTTGATTCACTCCAGACTTGACTGCCCTTGACCAGCACAAAAACACCCTGTGGCGTACACCCCGCGATATGCAACTTTTCAGGGAAGTCAGGAACCAATACACACAGTCAGATAGGAAAGTAAAAGGCTAGCTTTTTCAAACAGAAATTTGCATCCTGCAGCACTAATTCCAAAAAGTTAAGGGTCACTGTAAAGTACATGGTGAATAAGAGTACCTCTTCCAAGCAGCCCACTGCACTGAGACTAGGAAACACTGTCACCACTGATAAATCCACGATAATCTAGAATTTCAATAAGCTTTTCTCTACGGCTGGCCATGCTTTCCACCTGGGGAGACCCTCTAGACCCAAACTGTTACAGACCTATATCCATCCTACCCTGCCTTTCTAAAGTCTTCGAAAGCCAAGTGAACAAACAGATCACCGACCATTTCGAATCCCACCGTACCTTCTCCGCTATGCAATCTGGTTTCCGAGCTGGTCACGGGTGCACCTCAGCCACGCTCAAGGTCCTAAACGATATCATAACCGCCATCGACAAAAAACAGTACTGTGCAGCAGTCTTTATCGACCTGGCCAAGGCTTTCGACTCTGTCAATCACAGAATTCTTATCTTTAACCTCCCCACGCCTACCTTTGACTCATTCCTCTCTGCCTCCTTCTTTCCACTCCTCTCCTCTTTTGACCTCACCCTCTCACCTTCCCCCCCTACTCACAAGGCAGGAAATACGCTCGACCTCATCTTTACTAGATGCTGTTCTTCCACTAACCTCGTTGCAACTCCCCTCCAAGTCTCCGACCACTACCTTGTATCCTTTTCCCTCTCGCTCTCATCCAACACTTCCCACACTGCCCCTACTCGGATGGTATCGCGCCGTCCCAACCTTCGCTCTCTCTCCCCGCTACTCTCTCCTCCTCCATCCTATCATCTCTTCCTCTGCTCAAATCCAACCTATCTCCTGATTCTGCCTCCTCAACCCTCCTCTCCTCCCTTTCTGCATCCTTTGACTCTCTATGTCCCCTATCCTCCAGGCCGGCTCGGTCCTCCCTCCCGCTCCGTGGCTCGACGACTCATTGCGAGCTCACAGAACAGGGCTCCGGGCAGCCGAGCGGAAATGGAGGAAAACCGCCTCCTGCGGACCTGACATCCTTTCACTCCCTCCTCTCTACATTTTCCTCTTCTCTCTCTGCTGCTAAAGCCACTTTCTACCACTCTAAATTCCAAGCATCTGCCTCTAACCCTAGGAAGCTCTTTTGCAACCTCTCTCTCCCTCCTGAATCCTCCTCCCCCCCTCCCCCTCCTCCCTCTCTGCAGATGACTTCGTCAACCATTTTGAAAAGAAGGTCGACGACATCCGATCCTCGCTTGCTAAGTCAAACGACACCGCTGGTTCTGCTCACACTGCCCTACCCTGTGCTCTGACCTCTTTCTCCCTCTCTCTCCAGATGAAATCTCGCGTCTTGTGACGGCCGGCCGCCCAACAACCTGCCCGCTTGACCCTATCCCCTCCTCTCTTCTCCAGACCATTTCCGGAGACCTCCTCCCTTACCTCACCTCGCTCATCAACTCATCCCTGACCGCTGGCTACGCCCCTTCCGTCTTCAAGAGAGCGAGAGTTGCACCCTTCTGAAAAACCTACACTCGATCCCTCCGATGTCAACAACTACAGACCAGTATCCCTTCTTTCTTTTCTCTCCAAAACTCTTGAACGTGCCGTCCTTGGCCAGCTCTCCCGCTATCTCTCCCAGAATGACCTTCTTGATCCAAATCAGTCAGGTTTCAAGACTAGTCATTCAACTGAGACTGCTCTTCTCTGTATCACGGAGGCGCTCCGCACTGCTAAAGCTAACTCTCTCTCCTCTGCTCTCATCCTTCTAGACCTATCGGCTGCCTTCGATACTGTGAACCATCAGATCCTCCTCTCCACCCTCTCCGAGTTGGGCATCTCCGGCGCGGCCCACGCTTGGATTGCGTCCTACCTGACAGGTCGCTCCTACCAGGTGGCGTGGCGAGAATCCGTCTCCACACCACGTGCTCTCACCACTGGTGTCCCCCAGGGCTCTGTTTTAGGCCCTCTCCTATTCTCGCTATACACCAAGTCACTTGGCTCTGTCATAACCTCACATGGTCTCTCCTATCATTGCTATGCAGACGACACACAATTAATCTTCTCCTTTCCCCCTTCTGATGACCAGGTGGCGAATCGAATCTCTGCATGTCTGGCAGACATATCCGTGTGGATGACGGATCACCACCTCAAGCTGAACCTCGGCAAGACGGAACTGCTCTTCCTCCCGGGAAGGACTGCCGCTCCATGATCTCGCCATCACGGTTGACAACTCCATTGTGTCCTCCTCCCAGAGCGCTCAAGAACCTTGGCGTGATCCTAGGTTCACAACACCCCTGTCGACCTCTCAACTAACATCAAGGCACTTGGTCTGGCCCGCTGTTGGCTGGGCTAGGTGCCATGCCTCTACAACATCCGCAGCCCGTCTGGTGTTCAACCTTCCCAAGTTACCCTCCGCTCCCTCCACTTCCAGGAAGCATCCGGCAAGACCAGGTCCTAATCCAGGCACTTGTCATCTCCAGGCTCTGATTACTGCATCTCACCTCGGGTGTGCCATTAAACCCTATCCCACCTCTGGAACGTCACCCCGCTCCTCCGCTCCCTCCACTGGCTTCAGATCCGCTACAAGACCCCAGCTGTCCCTACCAGGGATCAGAACCCAAACAAGGGCACTAATCAGCCCAGTCAAAACAATGGTGGAACAAACTCCTCACGACGCCAGGACAGCGGAGTCAATCACCACCTTCCGGAGACACCTGAAACCCCACCTCTTTAAGGAATACCTAGGATAGGATAAAGTAATCCCTCTCACCCCCTCCCCCTGAAAAGATTTAGATGCACTACTGTTCCACTGGAGGTCATAAGGTTGCTAAGTCGCTCTGGATAAGAGCGTCTGCTAAATGACTTAAATGTAAATGTTATCGGCAGAATCAACAGCCTTGGTTTCTCTAATTACTGCCTCGCCTAGTTCACTCTGTATATATCAATGATGTTGCTCTTGCTGTGGGTGATTCTTTGATCCACCTCTATGCAGACGACACCATTCTGTATACATCTGGCCCTTCTTTGGACATTGCGTTAACACCTCCAAACAAGCTTCAACGCCATACAAAACTCATCCCGTGTCCTCCAACTGCTCTTAAATGCTAGTAAAACGCACACGCTCCAGCAGGTATATTTCATTGGTCATCCCCAAAGCCAACAACAGCATTTCAAAATCACAAAATTATAGGCATGACGTAAGATAGGATTCCAAACAGATGTAAATAACAATTATTGGCTATCCAGCAAGCTAGCTAGAAACAATAATTCAACATTTAACTGTGGTAAATCTCAAACTGATAAAATGGTTTTACTATAAAGTCTACCCTAATGGTGTTATGCTGGCACAGTTCAACTGTTGTTCAAACTGTGCAAGGGAGTATAATTTATCTTGTTTTGTCTTACATACAAAACAGTGTGTTGCCTGGGCTTCCTCCTGGTGTGGATTCTCTAGATGGATTGGACATTAAGGAGGATTTCAAGCAGAAGATGACTCAAGAGGAGCTGAATGGCAGTTTGATCATGACCAAACTCCCTGAACTTACTGTGTGTTTTTTTGGAATGGCAATTTCACCATGAACACCTCTCCCATAATCTGCTGATCATAATTTCGAATCCCTGAGCCGAATAGGTGAAAAAAATCTTCCGATGTGCCCTGGAGCAAGGCACTTAACCCTAAATGTTCCTGTAAATCACTCTGGATAAGAGGGTCTGCTAAGTGACTATGATTGTCAAAGCTACAGATTGTTTCACCAGATCATGTGATTTAACCCACGTTTTTGGTATGCGTTACTGGGAGTAACAGGATAGGTACGGTCTGTCTCTTAAAATATCCGTGTCTAGTTTGAATTTTGAAAATGCACAGTTATTAAAATAAATACCTGTTTTGCTCCATGAAGTAATCCAACAATGTGTACACCGCCATCTTGTCTATTTGAGGTGTCTGTCATCATGACATGTTACACTTTGTGGTGGACATCAAATGAGAGAAGACTTGAAATAGATACGATGCCAGCGTACACTTTTGGATTACTTAATGGAGCAAAAAGTATTTATTTTAATAACGGAGCATATTCTAAATTCGAACAGACCCCGACAAATGGACACGGACATTTTGAGATTCCTGTTTCCACGAATCGACGACAAAGACCGTACCTATCCTGTAACTCACAGTAATTGACCATTCAAAACTTCTCTATTTTACAAGTGAAATGAAAATGCTCTAGGTTGAACGAGCAGTATGGCTGGTGGCATTGTCATGCTGGACGGTCATGTCCGGATGAGCCTGCAGGAAGGGTATCACATGAGGGAGGAGGATGTCTACACTGTAACATACAGCGTTGAGATGACAACAAGCTCAGTCCGATGATGCTGTGACACACCGCCCCAGACCATGATGGACCCCCCACCTCCAAATCGATCCTGCTCCAAAGTACAGGCCTCGGTGTAATGCTCATTCCTTCAACGATAAATGCGAATCCGACCATCACCCCTGGTGAGATAAAACCGCGACTTGTCAGAGAACAGCACTTTTGCCAGTCCTGTCTGGTCCAGCGACAGTGGATTTGTGCCCATAGGCGACGTTGTTGCCGGTGATGTCTGGTGAGGACCTGCCTTTACAACAGGCCTACAAGTCCTCAGTCCAGCCTCTCTCAGCCTATTGCGGACAGTCTGAGCACTGATGGATGGATTGTGCGTTCCTGATGTAACTCGGGCAGTTGTTGTTGCCATCCTGTACCTGTCCCGCAGGTGTGCTGTTCGGAATTACCGATCTGGTGCAGGTGTTGTACACGTGGTCTGCCACCGTGAGGACGGCTGTCCACCCTGTCTCCCTGTAGCTCTGTCTTAGGCATCTCACAGTACGGACCTTGCAATTTATTGCCCTGGCCACATCTGTAGTCCTCATGCCTCCTTGCAGCATGCCTAAGGCACATTCATGTAGTTGACAGGGACCCTGGGCATTTTCTTTTGGTGTTTTTCAAAGTCAGTAGAAAGGCCTCTTTAGTGTCCTAAGTTTTCATAACTGTGACCTTAATTGCCTGTAAGCTGTTAGTGTCTTAACGACCGTTCCACAGGTGCATGTTCATTAATTGTTTAATTGTTTATAGTTCATTGAACAAGCATGGGAAACAGTGTTTAAACCCTTTACAATGAAGATCTGTGAAGCTATTTGGATTGTTACGAATTATCTTTGAAAGACGGGGTCCTGAAAAAGGGAAGCTTCTTTTTTTGCTGAGTTCATACTTATATAAGGTTTAACTGGTACAGGGCTACCTTCAGACGAGTCTTGTGAGGCTTGTGTGGGTGTCCTAGAGCAAAACAACCGACATGTACGTGAGAGTCTCACCTTTCAATAGAGGGATCATATTAGTGAATAGCCCAAACTTTTCGGATGCTACAGACAGAAGTTGGCAGATCTGCGATACCGACTTCTGATGAGGCCTGCGATACTTGAACACCATTGTATTCATGAGAGTCTTATCTTTCCATAGAGTGGTCATATTAGTTTGGAGGCCAAACCGTTCGGACTCTACAGACATTTCGTGAGAAGACAGATTTTGGGGATATCTCATGGTCTGACAAACACTGCTGTAGCTTGGCCACCTTCTACCGCAGATGCCCATGCAAAACAACATATCGATTTTGATGGGGATTGTTTAATTATACTAATTAGGGTCTCGGACATTGACTCTAGTTTTTCTTTTAACACCAACACTGGGGTCACACACACGTGTCACACACATATCCCTGATTTGAATGCAAACAGTTTTGTGAGGTAAGCGCCAAGGGCAACCTCTCCCTAACCGGCAGGTTAGCCACTATAGTGCAAACAGGATTTGTCCTAGGTCGTGGACATGATGTAACACTTTCAGGCAAAGTAGATTTGAAGAATTTGGTTAATTTGTTTGGTTACAGCTTAGCATCAAGTTAAAACAACAAGCTGTCCCCGTATATTTCCAACTCTGTGTAAGAGTGCATGCAAGGGTATGCATTCATGTAGTACTACATTAAAAGTATATGTAGCTTCATGAATTTACATATGAGAAGTGCAAGTATGTGCAAATTCATATACACTTACTGCACTAGTATACAGTATAAAATATGATAAATATACAAACTCCAACACACACACACAAATACTTTAAAGGCAAAAGAACAGGTTGAACCAACGAAGAAGAGTGTGGCAGGAAGCAAGGATGTTAACCCTTTGAGGCAGGGTAAAAGGCAAAGTGTTTAAGCCGAAGAGGCAGGGAACATTTTGGCAGTTTTGCTTTTTTGTCAAGGACAGGCTGGTCTATACTGCTGGGCTGGTTTGATATACTGTTGTTGATGTAGTCAGTAGATGTGAGCAGTGTAATGTTAACTGCATGGTTACTCTACAGCACAGCTGGGTTGGTGTTACATGGCCTCCCTGCCTTGGCACAGCAGGATCCCCTCTTTCTGACACTTTCCCCATGCAATGTTAGGCACTGGAGCTGATCAAGACAGATGGTCTCGTGTCCAGTAGCACATTTGAGTATTCTGCTGCCTAGCTGGGCTGGGCTGGCTGGCTGTCCTCTGCTGTGCTCTGCTCTGCCTTGTTAATAATTTGTTAGGCCCTGTGGGGTATGAGGCCAGCATGTTGACAATGGGCACACTGTTTCTCTGGCCAACGAAGGAGATTAGGCTGATCCGGCCATTCTGCGGCCAGGGGGTGAGTGTGGGGGGAACGAGGGGGGAGGGCACTAAGCCTGTTCCTGTCTCAGCTCACAGACGAGTAAACGGCACAGTCACAGTGTTTTGTAACACTCAAAGCCTTCGCAGAGCACTAGTGCCATAGTATCTTTAGGCTAGCTATGTAAACACTGGTATGAACACACACATACTAGTAGCACACTAACGTGTAAGGACACTTCATTTAAGTGAATACCAACTAAATCAATTACTGATAAGAGTGTACCCATTCCTCAATGTGTATTTTCTATGTACAATAATGTTTTCTCAGTAGCATTTGAATTAGTTGCAAATTCCAAAAAGCTCTATATCCATTTTTTAAAGAAATGTTAGTAAATTTGATTTTATTGATTTTATTGTAAATTTGATTTTTATATTTAAATAAATGGTGAAAGATTGGTGTATTGTTTCACTATCTAATCATAGCATGGGGTTGTTTAAAATCTAATATATATGTGCTTCACTCTCAGAGAAATAAGTAGTACTCTTGTGTTTTACCCAGTCAAATGCAACAAATAACTAAATGTTTGATAAAGAACTGTACAAAAGATACATTTGTGACATCAATATTTATTAAATGGTTTTACAAATCTGAGAACAGTAATATTTTACACACACGTGAAGGTACCCATGAGCAATTGGTGGATATAGTGTTTAGGAAATAAACTCTTTATCTGCAAAACATGTCTGCAATAAACCAATAGCCACAGTCCTCTTATGCAGGTAATACAGTTGACCATTGGAAAACAACAGACTAATCAAAACATGTTTTCGTTTGGAGAACCATTGTTCAGAACAACTAGAGCAACCAGTGAGGAGAAACAACCATAGATTCCCAGTAGGCAGGTTCAATCACCTCTGTTATCAACTGTTCAAATAGCCTGCATATCCACTGTGTACCGACTACCCACACAGACAGCGACCCTGGGAAGCCCCGTCAACCTCCACCTACACACCACCACCACATGGACTCTGATTCTCTTACCACATCAGGGCTCTGGCCCGTAAGAATAAGAACAATATCATATCATCTGTGAAAATGAAAAATACTGTCCACATCAAAACATGTTACAGGCAATTCTCCCTACATAAAGAGTTTTTCTGTTTTTCTGTGGACGGTCAGTGTGTTGTAACCCACATCTGACACCTAGTGTTAAAACTGCATGCTGTGTTGTGTTAAAATACACTGTATATACAAACGAATGTGGACACCCCTTCAAATTAGTGGATTCGGCTATTTCAGCCACACCCATTGCTGACAGGTGTATAATATCGAGCACAAAGCCATGCAATCTCCATTGACAAACATTGGCAGTAGAATTGCCTTACTGAAGAGTTCAGTGATTTTCAAAGTGACACCGTCATAGGATGCCACCTTTCCAACAAGTCAGTTCGTCAAAATTCTGTCCTGCTAGAGTTGCCCTGGTCAACTGTAAGTGCTGAAGGGGAACCATCTCGGAGCAACAATGCCTCAGCCGCGAAGTGGTATGCCACACAAGCACACAGAACGGTACAGCCAAAAGCTGAAGCGCGTAGCGCGTAAATCGTCTGTCCTCTGTTGCAACATTCACTACCAAGTTCCAAACTGCCTCTGGAAGCAACGTCAGGCCAAATAACTTTTTGTCAGGAGCTTCATGAAATGGGTTTCCATGCGCAATGCCAAGTGTGGTGTAAAGCTCTCTGCCATTTGAATCTGGAACATTGGAAATGCGCTCTCTGGAGTCCAATGAACGACTCTAGGTTTGGCGGATGCCAGGAGAACGCTACCTGTCCAAATGCATAGTACCAACTGTAAAGTTTGATGTAGGAGGAATAATGGTCTGGGGGTGTTTTTTATGGTTCGTGCTAAGCCCCTTAGTTCCAATGAAGGGAAATATTAACGCTACAGAATACAATGACATTCTCAACCATTATGTGCTTCCAACTTGTGGCAACAGTTTGGGAAAGGCCCTTTCCTGTTTCAGCATGACAATGACCACGTGCACAAAGCGAGGTCCATACAAAAATGGTTTGTCAAAATCTGTGTAGAAGAACTTGACAGACCTGCACAGAGCCCTGACCTCAACCCCATTGAACACTTTTGGAATGAATTGGAACGGCGACTACCAGCAAGGCCTAATCACCCAACACTAGTGCCCGACCTCATTAATGCTCTTATGGCTGAATGGAAGCAAGTCCCCGCCTTCCCAGAAGAGTCGAAGCTGTTATAGCATCAAAGGGTGGACCAACTCCATATTAATGCCCATGATTTTGGAATGAGATGTTCAACGAGCAGCTGTCCACATACTTTTGGTCATGTGGTGTATGCAGCTACAGATCTGTCAGACAAGGCGGGCCTGGAATTATGAGCAGTCTGATATTAAAGGAACAAGTTTACATCTGTAAGTCATGTTATTTTGGTGGAAATGTGATACACAATTATAATAATAATAATGTGTGTATGTATGCAAATTAGTGTATGTGTATGTGTTTGCGCACGCACGTGTGTGTGTGTATGTGTATGTGTCCTGGAGCCTTAGCACAAGAACGTTTTAGGAAGGCTGGAGGTGGATTCATGGCTTAAGCTACCGAAGAACCAAACAAAAACATCCATTCACGAAGTGTTTATCTGAGTCTACTGCCCAAACAATGTCTTGTTGCAACAAAGGAACACTGTGCACAGAAGCACACACATAAAACCCACCTCATAGGAGTGAACACAAGCAAACATCCCAAAATATATACAGTGCATTTGGAAAGTATTCAGACCCCTTGACTTTAACCACATTTTGTTACTGTACAGCCTTATTCTAAAAGGGGTTAAAATCCTCATCAATCTACATACAATACCCCATAATGACAAAGGAAAACAGGTTTTTAGGAATTTTTGCAAATGTAAAAAACAACTGAAATATCACATTTCCATAGGTATTCAGACCCTTTACTCAGAGTTGAAGCACCTTTGGCAGCGATTACAGCCTCGAGTCTTCTTGGGTATGACGCTACAAGCTTGGCACACCTGTATTTGGGGAGTTTCTCCCATTCTTCTCTGCAGATCCTCTCAAGCTCTGTCAGGTTGGATGGCGAGCATTGCTGCACAGCTATTTTCAGGACTCTCCAGAGATGCTTGATCGGGTTCAAGTCCGGGCTCTGGCTGGGCCACTTGAGGACATTCAGAGACTTGTCCCGAAGACACTCCGTGTTATCTTGGTTGTGTACTTAGGATTGTTGTCCTGTTGGAAGGTGAACCATCACCCCAGTCTGAGGTCCTGAGCGCTCTGGAGCAGGTTTTCAGCAAGGATCTCTCAGTACTTTCCGCCGTTCATCTTTCCCTCGATCCTGACTAGTCTCCCAGTTCCTGTCGCTGAAAAACATCCCCACAGCATGATGCTGCCACCCCCCCATGCTTCACCGTAGGGATGGGGCCTGGTTTCCTCCAGACGTGACGCTTGGCATTCAGGCCAAGGACTTGGTGTCTTGGTTTCATCAGCCCAGAGAATCTTGTTTCTCATCGTCTGAAAGTCCTTTAGGTGCTTTTTGGCAATCTCCAAGCGGGCTGTCACGTGCCTTTTACTGAGGAGTGGCTTCTGTCTGGCCACTCTACCACAAAGGCCAGATTGGGCGAGTGCTGCAGAGATGGTTGTCCTTCTGTAAGGTTCTCCCATCTCCACAGAGGAACTCTGGAGTTCTGTCTGAGTGACCATCGGGTTCTTGGTCACCTCGCTGGTCAAGGCCCTTCTCCGATTTCTCCGTTTGAGGAAGAGTCTTGGTGGTTCCAAACTTCTTCCATTTAAGAATGATGGAGGCTACTAGATTCTTGGGCACCTTTAATGCTGCAGAAATGTTTTGATACCCTTCCCCAGATCTGTACCATGACACAATCCTGTCTCGGAGCTCTACAGACAATTCCTTCGACATCATGGCTTGGTTTTTGCTCTGACATACACTGTCAACTGTGGGATATAGAAAGGTGTGTGCCTTTACAAATCATGTCCAATCAATTGAAGTTGTAGAATCATCTCATGGATGACCAATGGAAACATGATACACCTGAGTTCAATTTGGAGTCTCATAGCAATACTTATGTCAATATGGTCTTTTTATATATTTGCAAAATGTCTACAAAGCTGTTTTCACTTTGTCATTATGTGTGTAAATTGATGAGGGAAAACATGTATTTAATTAATTTTAGTATAAGGCTGTAACGTAATAAAATGTGGAAAAAGTGAAGGGGTCTGAATACTTTCCGAATGCACTGTATATGAACAGTAATGTAAAACACTGTTTTATAGCATTTTCACTTTAGTTTGCTTTATATCACAAACTGATTATAAAAACGAAATAGTAGCATGGTGTAAAAAATAAATAAAACGTGGGTGGAAAGTAGACGCACTTGTGTTTCATCACAAGCATTGGTATGTGTGTACTCACGTCAAGATCTCGGACAAGATAGAAGACTACAGTACCTGTCTTAACTAGGGTCCAAATACACCTATACACTGTCTGTCAGACAGATCCTCTGTCACTCAATTAAAGAGTTGTGAATAAGTACATTTAAGTTCAGCCCTATTATATACAGTACAAAGGTGTAGTGATCATACTGAGTAACACCTTTTCAAAAGAGCGTGTTAAGGTTAAAAGTGTTTATTGTTTCATGCAAAATACCTAGAAGAACCTGGAAATGTGATGTTCTATCTCAATGCAAATGGACCAGAATTTGGCATGCAAAGGTTAATGCAAAATACTGTTGAGTATTCGGGCTGAATACAAATATGCAAACATCAGATGAGAGAGAAAATATAATAAATCTCAACTCTCAAACTACAGCTCCAGCTTAACTTTAAGATTCAAATGGTAGAAGTGGATATAGAATGCTAATATAGATTTTGGCAAATGTTTAACAGCTTGTACTAACAGAGTGCTATCGGCAGCAGAAAAGGACAGGAGAGAGACACATTGGCTTCTGTTGATTAGCCACCTGACACCTGATTTTCCTAAATATTATATGCCTATGAAATGGAGACACCACAGGAACTCATCAAACACACACAAGGCCGCCTTTCAAGTTTTACTGTCTTATACCCTGGGGCGGCAGGGTAGCCTAGTGGTTAGAGCGTTGGACTAGTAACCGGAAGGTTGCAAGTTCAAACCCCCGAGCTGACAAGGTACAAATCTGTTCTGCCCCTGAACAGGCAGTTAACCCACAGTTTCTAGGCCGTCATTTATTCTTAACTGACTTGCCTAGTTAAATAAAGGTAAAAAAAAAAAAAAAAAACAGTGCATATCAGGCATGTGGTATTAAAGCGCTCGTCTCGTCTAACCTCCCATAACCACTGACAAGGCCTAATCAGCCAACCACAAGCAAATGTCAGGAAAATACTCTGGAAGTGTCTGACGCCTGGTAATTTCCATATGTTGGTGCCTTGTTTCAAACATCTTCAGGCGTACCACAAATGTAAATGCAAATGCACCTCCGGCGTCATGTTGAAAGCAACAGCACACCTCTGGTGAGACTTGTACTCTGGTACAGGGCTGTCTGATCCAAAGTACTTTATTCACTACCCATCAAAACACAGGCGACACAGGAGGTACAGACAGACGGAGAGTACAGCATCGACTCGCTGGGCTGTGAAGGTACTAGTACAGGTGAGTTTCTCTTTTTCTTTCCCTCTGACCCTCTCTCTTTCTCTCAATGCATCTTTCTACACTGGCATTCGCCGATGCCTGCTTTAAGTTCTCTCTGATGTTTGCCATGACCCCTAGCCTGCCTCTACCTGCCCTCAGCAGCATGGTGGTGCCATTAAGACTGCTGGTTCTATGCTGGGTGTTAGGAGCAGGGCGTAGTCAGAGCTCTCCACCATGGTTCCAGAACATCACTACCAACCTGTTTAACTCTTCTGGAGACATCCTCCTCGGGGGGCTCTTCCCCATCAACGAGCTCACCAGCAACCTGAGCCACAGAGTGAAGCCGGACAACATTAGCTGTGACAGGTACAGTAACTCAAGATCCTTTTTGCTGAATATGATTTTTGCCCTATGTCAAGTGTCTTTATACTGTAATCATATTAGCCGATTCTGCATATCTCATTCGAATTAGTGCTTGCTTCTCATTTGTTTAAATGATTAGAATTATTGAATTATAGCACAGCAGTAACAGCCCCTCCCTGTCTGTGCTTCGCCTGGCAGGATTAATGAGCATGGGCTAGGTATGGCCCTGGTGATGAAGTACACAGTGGATGAGATCAACGCCAACTCCACCCTACTCCCTGGCATCAGGCTGGGCTATGAGATCTTCGACACCTGCAAGCAGTCTGCCGTCATCGTGAAGCCCACACTCCTCTTCCTCACTGAGGACTCCACCCGAGAGCTGGCCGTCATGTGTAACTACACAGACTATGTGACCCGTGTGGCGGCTGTCATCGGCCCATCCACCTCAGAGATGGTCTCAGTCATAGGAAAACTATTGGGATTCTTCCTCATACCACAGGTTAGTATGGTCACATGATGGATTTCTATATTTCAATGCAAACAATGTCATCCTCATATAATGTGATGCAAAATGAAGATTTCCGATTTGTCCATTGTTTGACCAAATCAAATCAAATCAAATCAAATTTATTTATATAGCCCTTCGTACATCAGCTGATATCTCAAAGTGCTGTACAGAAACCCAGCCTAAAACCCCAAACAGCAAACAATGCAGGTGTAAAAGCACGGTGGCTAGGAAAAACTCCCTAGAAAGGCCAAAACCTAGGAAGAAACCTAGAGAGGAACCAGGCTATGTGGGGTGGCCAGTCCTCTTCTGGCTGTGCCGGGTAGAGATTATAACAGAACATGACCAAGATGTTCAAATGTTCATAAATGACCAGCATGGTCGAATAATAATAAGGCAGAACAGTTGAAACTGGAGCAGCAGCACAGTCAGGTGGACTGGGGACAGCAAGGAGTCATCATGTCAGGTAGTCCTGGGGCACGGTCCAAGGGCTCAGGTCCTCCGAGAGAGAGAAAGAAAGAGAGAATTAGAGAGAGCATATGTGGGGTGGCCAGTCCTCTTCTGGCTGTGCCGGGTGGAGATTATAACAGAACGTGGCCAAGATGTTCAAATGTTCATAAATGACCAGCATGGTTGAATAATAGTAAGGCAGAACAGTTGAAACTGGAGCAGCAGCATGGCCAGGTGGACTGGGGACAGCAAGGAGTCATCATGTCAGGTAGTCCTGGGACATGGTCCTAGGGCCCAGGCCAGTTGAAACTGGAGCAGCAGCATGGCCAGGTGGACTGGGGACAGCAAGGAGTCATCATGTCAGGTAGTCCTGGGGCATGGTCCTAGGGCTCAGGTCCTCCGAGAGAGAGAAAGAAAGAGAGAAGGAGAGAATTAGAGAACGCACACTTAGATTCACACAGGACACCGAATAGGACAGGAGAAGTACTCCAGATATAACAAACTGACCCTAGCCCCCCGACACATAAACTAATGCAGCATAAATACTGGAGGCTGAGACAGGAGGGGTCAGGAGACACTGTGGCCCCATCCGAGGACACCCCGGACAGGGCCAAACAGGAAGGATATAACCCCACCCACTTTGCCAAAGCACAGCCCCCACACCACTAGAGGGATATCTTCAACCACCAACTTACCATCCTGAGACAAGGCCGAGTATAGCCCACAAAGATCTCCGCCACGGCACAACCCAAGGGGGCGCCAACCCAGACAGGCCGACCACAACAGTGAATCAACCCACCCAGGTGACGCACCCCCCAGGGACGGCATGAGAGAGCCCCAGTAAGCCAGTGACTCAGCCCCGTAACAGGGTAGAGGCAGAGAATCCCAGTGGAAAGAGGGGAATCGGCCAGGCAGAGACAGCAAGGGCGGTTCGTTGCTCCAGAGCCTTTCCGTTCACCTTCCCACTCCTGGGCCAGACTACACTCAATCATATGACCCACTGAAGAGATGAGTCTTCAGTAAAGACTTAAAGGTTGAGACCGAGTTTGCGTCTCTGACATGGGTAGGCAGACCGTTCCATAAAAATGGAGCTCTATAGGAGAAAGCCCTGCCTCCAGCTGTTTGCTTAGAAATTCTAGGGACAATTAGGAGGCCTGCGTCTTGTGACCGTAGCGTACGTGTAGGTATGTACGGCAGGACCGAATCAGAGAGATAGGTAGGAGCAAGCCCATGTAATGCTTTGTAGGTTAGCAGTAAAACCTTGAAATCAGCCCTTGCTTTGACAGGAAGCCAGTGTAGAGAGGCTAGCACTGGAGTAATATGATCAAATTTTTTGGTTCTAGTCAGGATTCTAGCAGCCGTATTCAGCACTAACTGAAGTTTATTTAGTGCTTTATCCAGGTAGCCGGAAAATAGAGCATTGCAGTAGTCTAACCTAGAAGTGACAAAAGCATGGATTAATTTTTCTGCATCATTTTTGGACAGAAAGTTTCTGATTTTTGCAATGTTACGTAGATTTTTATTTTATTTTTTTTATTTCACCTTTATTTAACCAGGTAGGCTAGTTGAGAACAAGTTCTCATTTGCAACTGCGACCTGGCCAAGATAAAGCATAGCAGTGTGAACAGACAACACAGAGTTACACATGGAGTAAGCAATTAACAAGTCAATAACACAGTAGAAAAAAAAATGGGCAGTCTATATACAATGTGTGCAAAAGGCATGAGGAGGTAGGCGAATAATACAATTTTGCAGATTAACACTGGGGTGATATTGGAAAAAAGCTGTCCTCGAAATGGTCTTGATATGTTCTTCAAAAGAGAGATCAGGGTCCAGAGTAACGCCGAGGTCCTTCACAGTTTTATTTGAGACGACTGTACAACCATTAAGATTAATTGTCAGATTCAACAGAAGATCTCTTTGTTTCTTGGGACCTAGAACAAGCATCTCTGTTTTGTCCGAGTTTAATAGTAGAAAGTTTGCAGCCATCCACTTCCTTATGTCTGAAACACATGCTTCTAGCGAGGGCAATTTTGGGGCTTCACCATGTTTCATTGAAATGTA
This sequence comes from Oncorhynchus nerka, assembly GCF_034236695.1. Classification (NCBI taxonomy): domain Eukaryota; kingdom Metazoa; phylum Chordata; class Actinopteri; order Salmoniformes; family Salmonidae; genus Oncorhynchus; species Oncorhynchus nerka. The sequence continues at coordinate 60,693,966 of NC_088397.1, forward strand.
CAGCTGTGTGTCATCCGCATAGCAGTGAAAGTTTACATTATGTTTTCGAATAACATCCCCAAGAGGTAAAATATATAGTGAAAACAATAGTGGTCCTAAAACAGAACCTTGAGGAACACCGAAATTTACAGTTGATTTGTCAGAGGACAAACCATTCACAGAGACAAACTGATATCTTTCCGACAGATAAGATCTAAACCAGGCCAGAACATGTCCGTGTAGACCAATTTGGGTTTCCAATCTCTCCAAAAGAATGTGGTGATCGATGGTATCAAAAGCAGCACTAAGGTCTAGGAGCACGAGGACAGATGCAGAGCCTCGGTCCGTTGCCATTAAAATGTCATTTACCACCTTCACAAGTGCCGTCTCAGTGCTATGATGGGGTCTAAAACCAGACTGAAGCATTTCGTATACATTGTTTGTCTTCAGGAAGGCAGTGAGTTGCTGCGCAACAGCCTTCTCTAAAATTTTTGAGAGGAATGGAAGATTCGATATAGGCCGATAGTTTTTTATATTTTCTGGGTCAAGGTTTGGCTTTTTCAAGAGAGGCTTTATTACTGCCACTTTTAGTGAGTTTGGTACACATCCAGTGGATAGAGAGCCGTTTATTATGTTCAACATAGGAGGGCCAAGCACAGGAAGCAGCTCTTTCAGTAGTTGGAATAGGGTCCAGTATGCAGCTTGAAGGTTTAGAGGCCATGATTATTTTCATCATTGTGTCAAGAGATATAGTACTAAAAGACTTGAGCGTCTCTCTTGATCCTAGGTCCTGGCAGAGTTGTGCAGACTCAGGACAACTGAGGTTTGGAGGAATACGCAGGTTTAAAGAGGAGTCCGTAATTTGCTTTCTAATAATCATAATCTTTTCCTCAAAGAAGTTCATGAATTTATCACTGCTAAAGTGAAAGTCATCCTCTCTTGGGGAATGCTGCTTTTTAGTTAGCTTTGCGACAGTATCAAAAAGGAATTTCGGATTGTTCTTATTTTCCTCAATTAAGTTAGAAAAATAGGATGATCGAGCAGCAGTAAGGGCTCTTCGGTACTGCACGGTACCGTCCTTCCAAGCTAGTCGGAAGACTTCCAGTTTGGTGTGGCGCCATTTCCGTTCCAATTTTCTGGAAGCTTGCTTCAGAGCTCGGACAATCCCTCGAATATGATTTTGATTGAACTGGGTGCTGTGGTGGAACACAGATGGTATTTATGATTTTGATTGAACTGGGTGCTGTGGTGGAACACAGATGGTATTTATGATTTTGATTGAACTGGGTGCTGTGGTGGAACACAGATGGTGGAATATGATTTTGATTGAACTGGGTGCTGTGGTGGAACACAGATGGTGGTATATGATTTTGATTGAACTGGGTGCTGTGGTGGAACACAGATGGTGGAATATGATTTTGATTGAACTGGGTGCTGTGGTGGAACACAGATGGTAATTATGATTTTGATTGAACTGGGTGCTGTGGTGGAACACAGATGGTAATTATGATTTTGATTGAACTGGGTGCTGTGGTGGAACACAGATGGTGGGATATGATTTTGATTGAACTGGGTGCTGTGGTGGAACACAGATGGTGGAATATGATTTTGATTGAACTGGGTGATGTGGTGGAACACAGATGAAAATGTGAGATACAACTGCAGTGGAGACATAATTGCTTTTTGTATCTACCGTTGCTACTTATGTCTCCTTACCATCATCCCTCTGTCCTCTGTAGATCAGCTACCTCGCAACTAGTGACATGTTCAGTGACAAGAGTATGTACCCATCGTTCCTGCGCACCGTGCCCAGTGACAAGAGGCAGGTGGAGGCCATGGTGTATCTGCTGAACAGGTTCCAGTGGAACTGGGTGGCCGTGGTGGGCAGTGAGGATGAGTACGGACGCCAGGGCCAGCGCCAGTTCTCCACCCTGGCAGCAAGGAGCTCCATCTGTGTGGGCTACGAGGGGTTAATCCCTTTGTACAGTGACCCACAGCCAGTGGTCAGAGAGATCCTGGACCGCATCGCAGAGGCCAAGGTGGGAGTGGTGGTGGTCTTTTCCCTCTCCCAGCCTGCCAGAGCCTTCTTCACTGAGGTCAGTGAGATAGCAAGCCACAAAAGAGTTCTGGAGACCGACAAAATTGTAAAACAAAATCTCACAAGCTTTTCAAAAAGCTTTATGCAGCCATTGGTTTGACTGTTTTTAAAGTACATTAATACAACTCATTTACAGTATCTAAATTCAGATTATAACATTTGTCTGTAAGTAGCAACGTGCATGTGCTATAATTCAGTCAATATCTGATAGATTATAACAAATGTGAAAAGTTTGGGGTTTCTTAATCAATTTTCCACCTATTTAATTTATTACAATAGTTTTAAAAACATTTGAACAATTTCAATGACTATTGCTACAATACCAACATGCTGTTTGTGATCAGGTGATCAGGAGGAATCTGACAGGTGTGTGGGTGGCCAGCGATGCGTGGGCCCTGCACAGAGACGTATCAACTCTCCCAAACATCCACACTGTGGGCACTATCATTGCCTTCGCAGTCCAGAGCCAGACCCTGGCCCTGCTCACACCCTACACCAGTGAACTCTTCTCCAGGATCAGAGAGGAGAGGGCCAGGCAGCCCTCACCAGATACAGAGTCAACCCGTGGTATGAACCAGTGCCCAGACTGCTGGAACCTGTCCCCAGACAACGTACGTCTAATGACAGAGCCCATACTGCTGAGGTCAGCTTTCAGTGTCTATGCTGCCATCTACAGCGTTGCACACGCACTGCACAATCTGCTCGGGTGCAATGCCAATAGTTGCCCGAGGGGCGCAAAAATCAAAGTCTATCCCTGGCAGGTACATTCTCCCTCACAGTTACTTTTTTTTTCTCCAGATAATGATTATGTGAGACTGTGCAAGGATACTTTTACAAATGTCATGAACAACACTCTCCCCCTGCAGCTGTTGGAGGTGCTGAAGAAGGTAAACTTCAGTCTAAATGGAAGTCATTTTGAGTTTGACAGTAATGGAAACCCAAACATTGGCTACAACGTACTACAGTGGGTCTGGAGAAACAACAGTCTGAGTTTCAAAGATGTCGGCACGTTCTATAAGAACCTGTCAATTAACAACACCCTCATCCAATGGCATACAGGCAGTACTAAGGTAATCTCCGCCCCATCTCCTCATCAAACATAATGTTGGATTTGATTGGCTTTTCACATTTTTACCTCTGGGATTAAGCCTTTTTAATGTGCCAGCTATGCTCCACAAAGTGGTAACTTTTCTAAGTTCCTTCAGCTAGAGTAGATTGCATTTTCCTTTTATGCACCAAACTCAATTTTCACCACTATTGGTTATAACTGCTCAAATGTTTGACATAAAAAAGTCTTCATTTAAGTGTGTTTACCACAGGAGGTTGGTGGCACCTTAATTGGGGAGGAAAGGGTCGTGGTAATGGCTGGAGCGGAATTTGTGGAATTGTATAAAAAAAAACATGGTTTTCGTGTGTTTGATGCCATTCCATTCGCTCCGTTCCGGCAGTTATTATGAGCCGTCCTCCCTTCAGCAGCCTCCTGTGGTGTTGACCACCACATCCTCTCTGACCCCACCTCTGCTGCAGGCCCCTGAGTCTACCTGTTCTTCTGAGTGTGGCCCTGGCCAGGTGCGCAGAGTGAAAGGCTTCCATTCCTGCTGCTATGACTGTATTGAATGTTTACCGGGCACCTTCCAGAATGGCACAAGTGGGTGATTCACACTCACAGAAATGACATCCGTCAATTCAGAGGCCATCACTCTTGTGATTTGGTTTTGTAGATTTCTTTGATATTTTCCTTGAGCAACATGCTGAAACTAACAGATGAACAGACTAACAGCTTTATACCTTTGTCACACACTGCCAACATTGTGTTTAAAAAATGCCCAATAAATTGACTAAATTGAAAGATGTGAGTGGTGGTCTTATAAGACTTTCTACTCTTATCTGGTTCTATCATTATTCTATTCTAACCACGTCTCTGCTCCCTCTCTGTCTCCAAGTGGACATCCAGTGTACCCAGTGTCTAGATGGCCAGTGGTCCCTGGTACGTAGCACCAACTGCACCGAGCCTACCTTTGACTTCCTGACCTGGAGCCAGCCTGAGTCTCTGGGGTTGCTGCTGGCCATGCTGGTGCTGCTGGTCTGTCAGGGGGCTGTGGGGGTCCTTCTCCTGCAGCACCGGGGGTCTCCACTGGTGAGAGCCTCCGGGGGGGCCCTGGGTGGTGTGGCCCTCCTCAGCCTGATGGGGGGCTGTGCCTGCCTGCTGCTGTTCCTGGGCCAGCCGGGGGAGCTGGTGTGTCGTCTGCAGCTGCCCCTCAGCTCTATTTTCCAAACGGTCACCCTGTCCACCATCCTAGCCATCTCATTGCAGGTAAGGCCTAGACCTGTGGAACACAAAACAGACATGAATCATGGAGATATTATATAGCTAAATAGGTTTTCTTTGATAAAAAAAAATCCAACAGTTCAGGAGACATTTGGATGAATATGAGCGAGGAAGACGCAGAGTATCATGAATCCTGGAGTAGCTCATTCTCTGTCCTCCCTCAGATTGTGTACGTGACAGAATTCCCTGGCAAGGCTCCTTTTCATCTGGATACACTGAGAGGCCCTGGAGGCTGTCTGCTAGTATTGGCCTGCTGTGGAGTGCAGGCAGGGATCTGTGGGTACTATGTCCAGGAAGGGCCCTCTCTATCCCAGTACCTGGCCAAAATGAAGGTGACCTTTGTGAGGAAGTTCCTGCGATGCCCTGTGGAACCCATTTTAGGTCTGGGCCTGATGCAGGGCTTCAATGGCCTCCTCGCCCTCACATCCTTCATGTGCACCTTCATGTCTGTGAAGAGCGTTCGACAGTACAACCTGGCAAGAGATATCACCTTCTCCACCCTGACCTACTGCGTGGTTTGGGTGGTCTTCATCCCCATCTACACCGGTCTGAATGACAAAGACCGCTCCATCGCTCATGTATCTGTCAGTTTGCTCAGTAACATGGGGCTGATGGCGGCCTACTATCTGCCAAAATGTCACCTGCTGCTGAAGAAACCTGAGCTCAACACAGAAGAGCACTTTCGTGCCTTCCTCGAGGAGGCTGAAGCAACTCCTCATGGAGGAACATGACCAGGGACCTGCAGAGGACGAACAGGGATCTGCAGGGGATGGACAGGGATCAGGGAAGGGACAGGGATCAGGGGAGGGGCAGGGATCAGGGGAGGGATCAGGGAAGGGCCAGGGATCAGGGGAGGGGCAGGGATCAGGGGAGGGGCAGGGATCAGGGAAGGGCCAGGGATAAGGAAGGGACAGGGATCAGGGGAGGGGCAGGGATCAGGGGAGGGGCAGGGATCAGGGGAGGGGCATGGATAAGGAAGGGACAGGGATAGGGAAGGGGCAGGGATAAGGAAGGGACAGGGATAAGGAAGGGACAGGGATAAGGAAGGGACAGGGATAAGGAAGGGACAGGGATCAGGAAGGGACAGGGATCAGGAAGGGACAGGGATCAGGAAGGGACAGGGATAAGGAAGGGACAGGGATCAGGAAGGGACAGGGATCAGGAAGGGGGATCAGGAAGGGGGATAAGGAAGGGACAGGGATAAGGAAGGGACAGGGATCAGGAAGGGACAGGGATAAGGAAGGGACAGGGATCAGGAAGGGACAGGGATAAGGAAGGGACAGGGATCAGGAAGGGACAGGGATCAGGAAGGGACAGGGATAAGGAAGGGACAGGGATAAGGAAGGGACAGGGATCAGGAAGGGACAGGGATAAGGAAGAGGCAGGGATCAGGAAGGGACAGGGATCAGGAAGGGACAGGGATCAGGAAGGGACAGGGATCAATGAAGGGACAGGGATAATGAAGGGACAGGGATCAGGAAGGGACAGGGATCAGGAAGGGACAGGGATAAGGAAGGGACAGGGATCAGGAAGGGACAGGGATAAGGAAGGGACAGGGATAAGGAAGGGACAGGGATAAGGAAGGGACAGGGATAAGGAAGGGACAGGGATAAGGAAGGGGCAGGGATAAGGAAGGGACAGGGATAAGGAAGGGACAGGGATCAGGAAGGGACAGGGATCAGGAAGGGACAGGGATAAGGAAGGGACAGGCATAAGGAAGGGACAGGGATCAGGAAGGGACAGGGATATGGAAGGGACAGGGATAAGGAAGGGACAGGGATAAGGAAGGGACAGGGATCAGGAAGGGACAGGGATAAGGAAGGGACAGGGATAAGGAAGGGACAGGGATAAGGAAGGGGCAGGGATAAGGAAGGGACAGGGATAAGGAAGGGGCAGGGATAAGGAAGGGACAGGGATAAGGAAGGGACAGGGATAAGGAAGGGACAGGGATAAGGAAGGGGCAGGGATAAGGAAGGGACACGACTTGGGACAGTGACCTTTATTCTGTTTAATGTTTAAATAATGTGTTCAATTTAGTTTATAATGCATTGTTTCACAATTTTTGCAGAGACATATAACTGCAATCATTCAATCAAACTAGTCTACATGCACATGAAATGTATAACAAAGACTTGAGAATTGAGGATGTGCGTGACTAAGTTCAACCAGATGTGCTAAAAGGTGCAGCATGCTGCACTTGCCTGCTACGATCTGTGATGTAGTTTGCTAGATCACCACCAGGGGACGCAATCATACAATTTACAAGCCGTTTACAGACTGAAAAAGCCATTAGGTAAAACTATCAGTCAGTCAATGTGGCTTTTATTGAATAGTATGTAGGCCTAATATATTTTACAGTAAAACAACATCCGATTCCATTATAATGGGTTGGCGTGATTGTCTTATTCGTGAAAATACACAATATGCAGCAAAGGCATACTAGGCTAAGTCACAATAATTTTTGCTATAAGCTACTAAAACAATGTTATGCTCATAGACCAATGTGTAGCCTATATGTATTGTACTACGCATAGGCCTAGAGCACTGTGATGAAAGAATTGCGTAGAGAATCAATTGAGTGATGTAGTATTTATGTATATGTAAATCTCAGTGAATTTGAACTAGGCAACAGATAATTGAAAGCCCACTAAATTGTTCTGATTAGCCTGCCGTTGGCCTCGGGCATGTTTTGACGTTTTCTTCGTCTATTTCAACCTGTGAGTGTGACGATGTAAACGGTAAAATACGGAACCATCACACGTTTCCTAGTCTACTGAATCAATTAAACGACAAAAACCAAATTCGTCAACCATAAATGACAACACAAAGCGTTTTATTATTTTGACTCCAAGTTCTGCAATGTCATGAGCTCACCTTGACGTTTTCTGCCGTTGAAAGGCAGGTGTAATGACTCTATGCGCTCATAGTCCAGTAGGCATACGTATGGTTTGGTGAAGCTAAAAACGGTTACATCCTCTGGTTATTAACTGGGATAGGTCACCCCTGTGACCAACTCCACACATGACATTGATGTGGAAGCTGCGTAAAGCTGAAAGCCCGTGCCCTCGAACATAACCAGCTCTTGATAATCCGTCCATTAATATACAGTGTCATAGGCCTAACGTGCACAGTAATATCTAACTGTGTTAATGCATGATAAAAATTCACTCAATGAATCCGATTTCGTGAGCAATTTCGAATAATAAGCACTTGAAATTATTCATATTAAGAAGAAACCTTTCTATTGCTTTGGAAAAAAAAGAAACTTACATTGAGTCCAGTGCCTAAATTAACTTCTGAATAATTGAACGAAATTCATTTCAATAGTGATAATATGATCATTTAAACATGAAGCACAACATGGAGTGGTTTGTACAAAATAATTCGCCTATAGGCATTGGAAAACTTTAATCCCTTATAGTAAGAATTATAAAAACACTATGTTGGTCTATAGCCTACTCTTGATAAAAGCATCCCCTAATTTCGAAATTGAGTTTTGGAATGAAGATGAACACACTATTTACCACATGGTTGCTGGTATGACTGTATGATGAAGTCTGGTATTGTGCTGAGCCATATATTGTTACCCAAACAAGACATAAGACAAATGGAAAAACTTCACATAGTCCGTATGTTCTATTCTTCTGGGCCCGCTGATTACGTCGCGTGATAAAAGTTGTTTCTTACTATAAACTAATGTGGGAATAAGAGAGCTCTAATGAAGCGGTTAGGGATAAAGCATCATTTGCTCTGATGCGGTCCCTATCGCCCCGAACACTAAAGGCTTGGTTTCATTGGGCAAACAACCAGCATCAAACGTGTTTATCAAGTCCGGTGGCGGCAAGAACCACCATCCACCGGGAAACTGGAGCAGCAGCGGGGGAGGTGCGACCATAGAAATGCCCTCTCTTCCTCCGTGCCTTTTGCGTGTTTAATTAAAGCTTGTTACTGTTTTGAATTTGATTAATAATCCTCCAAACTAAAGGCGACCTTTGTCTGGGCAGAATGTATGGCCATTATCATTGCAATTATTTAATCAAGAGCTGCAGCTAATAGTTTAAAAAACAAACGTTTTAAACGGGCAAGAACGAGACGCTAAACTGGAACACTTGCCAAAATGTAGTATTTAATTATGTCGCATTATAGTCCAGACAACTATTGTTAATGTGGGCGCAAAGACTGCGTAAGTTTCTTGACCACCACAAGATGACACAGGCATGGAGGATATCAGCGGAATGATTTCTTCAGATATACCCATATCGATTTAAAACGTTTCATCAGCTATTTCAAATTACACTGCACTTCAAGATTATTATTTACACTGAACAAAAATATAAACACAACATGTAACAGGTGTGGCATATCAAAAATGTGAGGTTTTGTCACACTTGGCAGAGTTCCTCTGTTCCGTGTCTGTGTTCTTTTGCCCATCTTAATCTTTTATTTTTATTGGCAAGTCTGATAACTTTGCAACTCTGCCTAGAAGGCCAGCATCCCAGAGTCGCCCCTTCACTGTTGACGTTGAGACTGGTGTTTTGCGGGTACTATAATGAACACTGCCAGTTGAGGACTTGTGAAGCATCTGTTTCTCAAACTAGACACTAATGTACTTGTCCTCTTGCTCAGTTGTGCACCGGGGCCTCACACTCCTCTTTCTATTCTGGTTAGAGCCAGTTTGCGCTGTTCTGTAAAGGGAGTAGAACACAGCGTTGTATGAGATCTTCAGTTTGTTGGCAATGTCTCACATGGAATAGCCTTCATTTCTCAGAACAAGAATAGACTGACGAATTTTCGAAGAAAGTTATTTGTTTCTGGCCATTTTGAGCCTGTAATCGAACCCACAAATGCTGATGCTCCATATACTCAACTAGTCTAAAGAAGGACAGTTTTATTTCTTCTTTGATCAGGACAACAGTTTTCAGCTGTGCTAACATAATTGCAAAAGGGATTTCTAATGATCTATTATCCTTTATAAATGATGAACTTGGATTAGCTAACACAATGTGCCATTGGAACACAGGAGTGATGGTTGCTGATAATGGGCCTCTGTACGCCTATGTAGATATTCCATAAAAAAATCTGCCGTTTCCAGCTACAATAGTCATTTACAGCATTAACAATGTATATACTGTATTTATGATCAATTTGATGTTATTTTAATGGACAAAAAATGTGTTTTTCTTTAAAAAACAAGGAGATCTCTAAGTGACCCCAAACTTTTAAACGGTAGTGTACATCACTTTTATTTTGAGCCGTCTTTGCCGTCAACCAAAACGGAGCACCTGGCTCACGCACGGGAAGCCCGGTTCTAAAAAGAAAGCAATAACCCGGGGCAGGCCCGGGACATTAATCAAATCCCCTCAATAGACGGGTTGGTTGTTTAGCAACAATACCGACAGATGCACAATTATGGGAGAAAACAGAAGGTGTTGGCTTAGATTGTTGACAACATGTAAACTATATTCCGTCTTCCATATTTATTGAAAACATAAATACATTTTCACAATGAGCACTTGTCTCGCAAATACATATTTACAGTTGTTGGTTAGCTAGCTAGCTAATTTTAACATGACTTTTAATGACTGCAAAATGTATAGTATTTAGGGGTTCATGTAAAGTAAGTACTAAATAAAGTTTCATAAACCAAAAGCTTGTGTGAGAGCACGGTGAAAGCAACCTAACTTGTAGCCTAGGCCTATGGCCTAACGTGAAATAAATGACTCCAACCAAAATATCCATGATATTAGTTAGAAAATGACTTTGTTGATAAAGTTATATATACTGCCGTTAATTAATGTTCAGCATAATAGCTGAAGACAATACAATCGATGCAATAAGGGGGAACATGAATTCATGAAATGACCAAACTGTGCGAGGCCAGAACTAAGAACAATATGGCTGTTGAGAAAGAGAACGTGAAGTAGACTGAGCTGTGTAGGATTAAAAGAACCTGTTTCTGGGTCAATGGATGCATCTCAATAATATCAACACATGGTTGGCACATGGTTAGCAGATGTTAATGCGAGTGTAGCGAAATGCTTGTACAGCTAGTTTTGACAGTGCGGCAGTATCTAACAAGAAATCTAATAATTACACAACAACTACCTAATGCACACAAATCTAAGGAATGGAATAAGAATATATAAATATAAATATATGGATGAGCAATGACAGAGCAGCATAGGCAAGATGCAATAGATGGTATAAAACACAGTATATACATATGAGATGAGTAATGTAAACACATTATTAAAGTGGCCTTATTAAAGTGACTAGTGATCCATTTATTAAAATGGCCAATGATTTCAAGTCTGTAGGCAGCAGCCTCTCTGTGTTAGTGTTGGCTGTTTAGCATTCTGATGGACTTGAGATAGAAGCTGTTTTTCAGTCTCTCGGTCCCAGCTTTGATGCACCTGTACTGACCTCGCCTTCTGGATGGCAGCGGAGTGAATAGGCAGTGGCCTGGGTGGTTGTTGTCCTTGAGGATCTATTTGGCCTTCCTGTGACATCGGGTGCTGTAGGTGTCCTGGAGGGCAGGTAGTTTGCCCCCGGTGACACGTTGGGCAGACTGCACCACCCTCTGGAGAGTCGTGTGATTGTGGGCTGTGCAGTTGCCGTACCAGGCGGTGATACAGCCCGACAGGATGCTCTCGATTGTGCATCTGTAAAAGGTTGTGAGGGTTTTAGGTGACAAGCCACATTTCTTCAGCCTCCTGAGGTTGAAGAGGCGCTGTTGCGCCTTCTTCACCACACTGTCTGTGTGAGTGGACCAATTCAGTTTGTTTGTGATTTGTACAAGGGGGGGTGCTCCCTCTGCTGTTTCCCGAAGTCCAAGATTATCTCCTTTGTTTTGTTGCCGTTGAGTGAGAGGTTGTTTTCCTGACACCACACTCTGAGAGCCCTCACCTCCTCCCTGTAGGCTGTCTCGTCGTTGTTGGTAATCAAGCCTACTACTGTTGTGTCGTCTGCAAACTTGATGATTGAGTTGGAGGCGTGCATGGCCACGCAGCTATGGGTGAACAGGGAGTACAGGAGGGGGCTGAGCACGCACCATTGTGGGGCCCCAGGGTTGAGGATCTTCAAAGTGGAGATATTGTTTCCTATCTTCACCACCTGGGGGTGGCCCGTCAGGAAGTCCAGGACCCAATTGCACAGGGCGGGGTTGAGACCCAGGGCCTCAAGCTTAATGATGAGCTTGGAGGGTACTATGGTGTTGAATGCACAGCTATAGTCAATGAACAGCATTCTTACATAGGTATTCCTCTTGACCAGATGGGATAGGGCAGTGTGCAGTGTGATGGCAATTGCATCCTCTGTGGACCTATTGGGGCGGTAAGCAAATTGGAGTGGATCTAGGGTGACATGTTCCTTGACTAGTCTCTCAAAGCACTTAATGATGACAGAAGTGAGTGCTACGAGGCGATAGTCATTTAGTTTAGTTACCTTTTGCATTCTTGGGTACAGAAACAATGGTGGCCATCTTGAAGCATGTGGAGACAGCAGAGTGGGACAGGGAGAGATTGAAAATGTCCAGAAACACACCAGCTAGCTGGTCTGCGAATGTTCTGAGGACACGGCTAGGGATGTTGCTTGGGCCATTATCCTTGCGAGGGTTAACACGTTTAAATGTCTTACTATCTTAATATCATCTTTCTCCTGAAGTGTACACTTGTTATTTCCCACACATCAAAAAAGCATTGGATTGGTGGAGAGATGGGCTTGAGGGATTTTTTTCTTATGGCAGTCATTTAAAGGAAGTGAACAAGTGCACACTTTGGAAGGCACAGGACCATAAGCGTAGGCCTTCTGGAAACATAAGACAGTACAGCTTAACATAGACAGAGGTCTCTCTCTCTCTTTCTCTATCTCTCCTACCCACACAGTGAAAACGCTGCTGCTTTTCAACCCAGATGATGTGTATGTATTTTTGTGTCTATTTATTCTACCTGAGTCCTCCTCAATGGCACCACAGTTCCATGACCTCTCCCTACCTTGTTTCTCTGCTCTCTTATGAGCATACTCCCAGCTCCAGTGATAATTGACCCAAGGCCTACTTTTAATTTGTACCGATTGGGTGGCTGTGTGTGTGAGGGAGAGGGATGGAGAGAGAGAAAGTGGGAGAGAAATATGTGTCTCATGAATATGAAAGAGTAGACGTGGAGCAGTGTTGTTAATGGATGGTCAGTGGTACACATGTACACACACACACACACACACACACACACACACACACACACACACACACACACACACACACACACACACACACACACACACACACACACACACACACACACACATAAACACTAGTCCTGTACGTCCTACATAATTTGGAAGTGTGTGGATGGATGGATGATGGATGGACGATGGATGGATGATGTTGGTGGGTGTGTGTGATTTTTCCTCTGTTGTATTAGGTTCTAGATATACACTTCTCCAAGCTAATGTCTAAACAGTACTAAGTTCAGAATTGTGAAGAATATTGTAAATAATATAAATTACTTACTTATAACTTAGAATAAATATCTTACTTAGATTTTAGTACAACTTTCTTACCTTATCATTACCAAAAAACTAAGGATAAACTGTATATTGTAGGCTTTTGTTGTCAGTCGAGAATTTATAAACAAATGATATGGGAAAAAATATTGTTGCTCCAATGGAAAGTCCTTCCTTGAGAATTAAAATTGTGTTGTTGTGTATGGTAATGTATTTACTCTGAATGTGTGTTGTTTAGTGGTTGCCTTTTCCCCTTTAAGACGAGGCTCTGGGGGGCTGAGGAATGCCCTCCCCTGTGTGTGTGCCTGCGTGTGTGCATTTAAGTGTGTGTGTGTGTGTGTACTGGCTGAAAAATGCCCTCCTCTGTGGTATTGTCGGGGTGGCTGGGGGCTGAGGGGCCCGGGTCGGGGGCTTAGTGAGGGGCCCTGTGTTTTGTTCTGTTACACATCAATGGGACGTCAAGCCGGGTTTGGGCCTGACAGCCCCAGGATTAAAGGCTTTCTACTAGAGGCTGTACGGCCCTCCCCCTGACACACACACACACACACAATGGGCTGAAGGAACATAGTCTTAACTCTTCAAGTACTAAGTTGTAATTTGCAGGTGGCTAAAGCCTGCAGGACTAGCCCCAAACTCTTAGAAAAACTGTTCCAAAAGGGGTTTTCAGCTGTCCCCATAGGAACACTTTTTTTGGTTCCAGGTAGAACTCTTTTGGGTTCCCACCCAAAACGGTTCTACCTGAACCAAAAGGGTTATACCTGGAACCAGAAAGGGTTCTTCAAAGGGTTCTCCTATGGGGACAGCTGGTTCTAGATAGTACACAATAATGGGAAAGAGAGTACATGGTGGTGTGTGTGTCTCTCTCTCTGCTCCCCACTCCTATTCCAGCCGTTCAGGAGTGGACTATAAATCCCAACTGGTCTATAAATCTAGCATGGGGAAATGATAATGATTAGAGCTCAAGTTTCCATCTCCTGATAAGAGGCCACATCTGGCCTGGCTGAGGCAGAGGAGAGACAGAGGAGAAGGCAGGATCCTGGTCAGGCATCTATCTGAGAGGTGTGTGTGTGTTCGTGCCACAGGCAGGGCCATGCACAGACCTTTCAGGGGTCAGATGCTCTCGAAATTCATAACATATCAAATGTAGCATTTTATTTTGCATAGGCCTATTTACTTCTGCACCAACACACTCACTCATCATCATCACACATTGGAAGCTAGTTACAGTGCCTCCAAAGCCATGACTGACTTCAGGAAAAGAGGGTGGGCTATAAACAGATCATTGACATTGATGATTGATGTAAATCTGCTGCTAGCTAGCTCCATTTACCTCACTGATTGATTTATCTTCAATGCTCCTTTCAAATAATAACCTCATAATATAATATTCATCATCTTCTAACCCATGATATATGGCTGGCTGGCTCGTGGCTTGCGTGGATATTGTAGTATTTGGTGGTTAGCGTGTAGACTAGCTGTGTTGCTGCTGCCCTGACACACATGTGCAACTCACGACTGAAGAAGGACGTTGATGCAGCCGCTCTTCTCTATGTCCTTCTGCCTCTCAGTCTCTCTACTGCGCATATCAGCCAACGTATCAGCCAACATATCAGCCAACGTATCAGCCAACGTATCAGCCAACGTATCAGCCGACGTATCAGCCGACGTATCAGCCGACGTATCAGCCGACGTATCAGCCGACGTATCAGCCGACGTATCAGCCAACGTATCAGCCAACGTATCAGCCAACATATCAGCCAACGTATCAGCCAACGTATCAGCCAACATACCAGCCAACGTATCAGCCAACATATCAGCCAACATATCAGCCAACGTATCAGCCAACGTATCAGCCAACATATCAGCCAACATATCAGCCAACGTATCAGCCAACGTATCAGCCAACGTATCAGCTACATATCAGCCAACGTATCAGCCAACGTATCAGCCAACCTATCAGCCAACGTATCAGCTACATATCAGCCAACGTATCAGCTACATATCAGCCAACGTGTCAGCTACATATCAGCCAACGTATCAGCCAACATATCAGCCAACGTATCAGCCAACGTATCAGCCAACATACCAGCCAACGTATCAGCCAACGTATCAGCCAACGTATCAGCCAACGTATCAGCCAACGTATCAGCCAACGTATCAGCCAACATATCAGCCAACGTATCAGCCAACATATCAGCCAACGTATCAGCCAACGTATCAGCCAACATATCAGCCAACATATCAGCCAACGTATCAGCCAACGTATCAGCCAACATATCAGCCAACATATCAGCCAACGTATCAACCAAGTGTTATTAAGTGTTAATCAAATGGTATGTTTCTGTGGAGGTACTGTAGATATTTAAACTAGGTAACTCGTTACACACACTGACCATTGACCGCATCTCTCAAGCCATGCAGATGGCAGGTACGGACAACAATAGCCAGATGCTCCCAGGAAACGCTCAGGGATGGAAGTGTGTATCTGTGGTGACAACAACAGTTGTTATTGTCCTGCTGTTTGGAAGACTCCTAGCAGTGAACTGTAGACAGTTCAAGGAGGAAGGGAGAGAGAGGCAAGGAAAGAGGTAAGGAGAGAGGCAAGGATAGAGGCAAGGAAAGAGGTAAGGAGAGAGGCAAGGATAGAGGCAAGGAAAGAGTCAAGGAGAGAGGCAAAGAGAGAGGAAATATGAGAGAGAGAGGAGGGAGAGGGGAGAGAAAAGTAGAGGGTGAGAGGTAAAGGGAGAGGGGGTAGAGAGGGAGGGGAGGAGCTGTACATGCATGTTTTCTTAAATGCATGTCTGGACAGAGAAAGAAAAATGACATGCTGTATTGGGAGGGGGAGTGATAAGTTAAACTTTGAACTGGAAGCGACTGGAGGCTATGATTGCATAAATACCTGTTTTTATAGCCTGTTGTTATGCTTAGGATGGCCAAAAGGTGGTGCTGTGGGTAAGTGGTGGTGAAGAGTCAGTGGAGGGAAGGAGGGCCTAAGTGTGAGTGAGAGTGGGAATAATTTTTACATACCAGCGGTTGAGAGGGATTCTTTGTGTCATGGTTGCAGTTTGAGTTGAATAAAATACAATCTCAATATTTGTAAAGCACTAGTACTCCTCATGATGATAATCCTATAGGTAATGGTTTAAACTAGAAGTGTATTAAGACACACAGACCAGAACAGACAAAGAGATACTAAACTTTTCACCAACTCACAGGCACTATTGGTACCCTGCGGTTTGGACTAGAGCCCTAGAGACTTTGGGCTTATTCTGATTGAGATACATCATTTTCTTGGACACCATGTTGGCTCAAAATGCTCTAAGACAATTCAGTACTAGTACGAACGTGAATCAGAATATTGTTGTCATGGAACAGTTGGCTGTTGTGGCCTGTACAAGCAGTCTGACTACAAACAGGTGGAGGGTTAGGTTTCAGGAGTTAGGGGTTAGGGATCAGAGTTTATGGGCTAAATCAGGTGGCCCTACCTACATCCCCGGATGTATAGAGGTGGTCCACAGGCACAAATCTAGGATCAGCTTACCATCCCCAAATCCTAACCTTTACCATGAGGGGGAAAAGCCCAAACTGCATTTAGATCAGAGTCTAGGGACAATTTGGTTCTGGGTTATAACATTAGAGGATGCAGGGCCAAAGACTGTCAGGAGTAAAGAAACATCAAACTAAGTGGACAGTTTGTTTTGCATTCGGAAGCAGTGTCACTGTAAACGACAAACTACAACACACACACTCACACACACTGTTTACTGGTTCCGACTGTGGCTACACTCTTTTAAGCAAAATCACTCCTGGATTTCCTCTGTTACGTCAGAGGGTTCTTTATTCGCCAGCTTTGAAATGCTGCACGCTTCCAATCTGGAATGTCAGAACTGTGGGCGAGCATCTCTCTGGCTCCGGCACTGCTCCACACTGTTCCGGGCCGTACCAACAAAAATGTTTATTGATGGGGGAAAGCGGTCCCGCCAACAGTGCCTATTAGCAGTAATTACCCCTGCCTGGTCAATAGCATGTTTCAAAACCCCCCTCTGCAAAGTTGCGTTGTTTAAAAGCAGCCGTCGGCATCCACCTCCTTCTCCAACCCCTCACCTTCCAGCGCTCTCCTGTCACCACTAACGGAACACAGATGGGCCATGGGGAAGCAATCAGGCCACTATTTGTCTTGGTGCTGATCATGTTGTGTAAAGTGTCTGCAGTAGGACTGAGGGTGTTAAGGGTGTAGTGTGTGTGTTAGTGCCAGTGCTTTGCCAGGTGAGAAGCACTGGCATCAACAGGTAAAAGGCTCCATGTTTAAGTTACCATTAACCACAGATCTAGGATCAGCTAGATCTCAGCTACACTCCCCAAATCCTCACCTTAACCATTCAAGTTTTTAAATGCAAAACTCATCTAAGATCAGCATCTAGGGGCAACTTCATCCTACTTTGCTGACATATATTGATAGAGCCAGGTAGATTTCAGGGCCAGGCCAGGTATGTACACTATGTAGGGTTAAAGTGGAGGGCACAGCGGGAGGGCAGGCTCTGAGTTTTAGCTGTTTAGTTTGGGACGTGGCCCAAAAACAGCTGGACGGCAGCTTGTCTGCTCACTGGGGTGAGATTCCTCCTCTGTAGTTTAATGTGCTAAATACTAGACTGTGATAGTCTATCAATGCGAGGTCACTGGATCTAACCTCTTAAACCCACTACTGATTGGAACGCCACAAGGTAAGGTTAGGCTTATGGTTAGGCTTAAGTCTAGGGTAAGATAGTTAGTTGAAATGTTACTGATAGATAGAGCATCTACAGATGGACTGACTATTCCAATAAAGTGTTAACATAGGTATTTCTGTGTAGTGAGGTCTGTCAGTTAGACACAGATGGTTTGTTTTAAAGCAGTGAAATTAACAACAGACCTGCATTAGTGACAGCGGGGGAACAAAATCAGTGATGTCCACGAAACTCGAAAAGCGAGTGACGGATTGCACCAAGAATTTACTCAAGGACTTTCAGCAAAGCATATTAGGTAGCCTCTTGTAAAAGCTGCCCTATAGAAGAAGGCAGGCTACTACAGAAGGGATTGGATTTATTGTACTGTGGAGTATTTCCATTCTCTCTATGGGGAAAGTTTCTATGTAGACAAGGATCAAGATGCTTTCTGAAAGACGCTCTCAGATAGCAGCTGTAGGCTTCAGAGAGCGGGAGAGAAGGAGGGAAAGATTCTGAGAGGATGAGTCAGAGAGAGAAGAAAGGAGAGAGGGAGAAAGCATCATCGGGAGTGAAACCTAATCCCACCTTCTCTGCTTCCCTCGGATTGGCTGGCCCTGCTGTGAACCCTGACCTCTAAGCTTGTCTGGATCTCTTTTCCCCTTTCTTTTTCCCTTCTACCCATCTGTCTCCATAGAGTGGGTGAGAAAAGGGGAGAGGGGGGGTCTGCAGAAATGTCAGGGAGACATTAAACAAGGTGCGTCTGTGTGCTCACACATTACAACCTGTCTGCTTTTCATTTTTCTCTCTATTTGCTTTTATTTTCTCTCCTCTAACCCATTCTCTCCCTCTCTCCCTCTCTCCTCCTCCTTCTCCCTCTCTCCTCCTCCTTCTCCCTCTCTTCTCCTTCTTCTCCCTCTCTCCTCCTCCTTCTCCCTCTCGCCTCCTTCTTCTCCCTCTCTCCTCTTCTTCTCTCTCTCTTCTCCTTCTTCTCCCTCTCTCCTCCTCCTTCTCCCTCTCTCCTCCTCCTTCTCCCTCTCTTCTCCTTCTTCTCCCTTTCTCCTCCTCCTCCTCCCTCTCTCCTCCTTCTCCCTCTCTCCTCCTTCTCCCTTTCTCCTCCTTCTTCTCCCTCTCTTCTCCTTCTTCTCCCTCTCTCCTCCTCCTTCTCCCTCTCTCCTCCTTCTTCTCCCTCTCTCCTCCTCCTTCTCCCTCTCTTCTCCTTCTTCTCCCTCTCTCCTCCTCCTTCTCCCTCTCTCCTCCTTCTTCTCCCTCTCTCCTCCTCCTTCTCCCTCTCTCCTCCTTCTTCTTCTCCCTCTCTCCTCCTCCTTCTCCCTCTCTCCTTCTTCTTCTCCCTCTCTCCTCCTCCTTCTCCCTCTCTTCTCCTTCTTCTCCCTCTCTCCTCCTCCTTCTCCCTCTCTCCTCCTCCTTCTCCCTCTCTCCTCCTCCTTCTCCCTCTCTCCTCCTTCTTCTCCCTCTCTCCTCCTCCTTCTCCCTCTCTCCTCCTTCTTCTCCCTCTCTCCTCCTCCTTCTCCCTCTCTTCTCCTTCTTCTCCCTTTCTCCTCCTCCTCCTCCCTCTCTCCTCCTTCTCCCTCTCTCCTCCTTCTCCCTTTCTCCTCCTTCTCCTCCCTCTCTCCTCCTTCTTCTCCCTCTCTCCTCCTCCTTATCCCTCTCTCTCTCCCACAGCACAGCCCATCTGTTACGGTTAGGTATGGGACAGTATTGACTGTCATATGAGTCAGTGGAATAACTGTAACGCACACACACATACCCACCTTCAAAATGGAGATGATTTGAGCTTGAGGGGGCACCTGTAGCTGTCTCCAGGTGTTATCTGTGGGTTTAACTATGTAGTTGCCTTAATTGAGTGTGAGTTTTATTCCCCCTCTGAAGTGCTGTTTTAGTATGCATCCCTTAGTGCTGGGCCAAGAGGCCTCCTCAAAGCCTTACAGGCATCTTCCATTATTGCTGTAACTTTATCTATCTCTCTCTGTCTGTCTCTCTCTGTCTCTCTCTCTCTCTCTCTCTCTTCTCTCACACTCTCTCTCTCTTTCTCTCTCTCTCTTTCTCTCTCTCTCTCTCTTTCTCTCTCTTTCTTTCTTCCTCTTTCTCTCAGCATTACTGTGTGTGTGTTTGCGGTGACCAAAAGAAACAGCTTTGAAACTCATCCAGCAGTGTTGTTTTCCCCGGCAGCACCAGAGGGGTTGACACATGAGAGGGCGTACAGACAGACTCCTGGAAACCAGAGACCTCCACTCCAAAGCCACCCCACCCTGCACCCTTTGCCCCCTCAACAACCACCACCACCTCCCCCGCCAGCACCCCCACCCGAGGCTGAGACACAAAGGTAAGTGCCCCTAAACCACCTACCAACTCCCTCCCCTCTCTCATGCACCCCTCAACCATCCTAGCCCAATGCAGCCCAGCCCAGTCCAGTGGAACCCAGTCTAGCCCAGTGCAGCCCAGCCCAGTCCAGCCCAGTGCAGCCCATCTCATCCCAGTTCAGTGGAACCCAGTCCAGCCCAGAAGAGCCCAGTCCAGCCCAGTAGAGCCCAGTCCAAACCAGTAGAGCCCAGCCCAGCCCATCCCAGTGGAGCCCAGTCCAGCCCAGTAGAGCCCAGTCCAGCCCAGTCCAGCACAGTGGATTCCAGCCCAGCCCAGTTCAGTGGAACCAAGTCCAGCCCAGTAGAGCCCAACCCAGTAGAGCCCAGTCCAGCCCAGTCCAGCCCAGTGGATCCTAGCCCAGCCCAGCCCAGCCCAGTAGAGCCGAGTCCAGCCCAGTCCAGCCCAGTGGATTCCAGCCCAGTAGAGCCCAGCCTAGTCCAGCCCAGTGGATCCCAGCCCAGCCCATTCCAGTAGAGCCCAGTCCAACCCAGTCCAGCCCAGTGGATTCCAGCCCAGCCGAGTAGAGCCCAGTCCAGCCCAGTAGATCCCAGTCCAGCCCATTAGAGCCCAGTCCAGCCCAGTGGAGCCCAGACCAGCCCAGTAGACCCCAGCCCAGCCCAGTAGAACCCAGTCCAGCCCAGTAGAGCCCAGTGGATTCCAGCCCAGCCCTGTAGAGCCCAGTCCAGCCCAGTCCAGCACAGTGTATCCCAGCCCAGCCCAGCCCAGTAGAGCCCAGCCCAGCCCAGTCCAGCCTAGTGGATTCCAGCCCAGCCGAGTAGAGCCCAGTCCAGCCCATTAGAGCCCAGTGGAGCCCAGTCCAGCCCAGTGGATTTCAGCCCAGCCCAGTCCAGCTCAGTGGAGCCCAGCCCAGCCCATTCCAGTAGAGCCCAGTCCAACCCAGTCCAGCCCAGTGGATTCCAGCCCAGCCGAGTAGAGCCCAGTCCAGCCCAGTAGATCCCAGTCCAGCCCATTAGAGCCCAGTCCAGCCCAGTGGAGCCCAGACCAGCCCAGTAGACCCCAGCCCAGCCCAGTAGAACCCAGTCCAGCCCAGTAGAGCCCAGTGGATTCCAGCCCAGCCCTGTAGAGCCCAGTCCAGCCCAGTCCAGCACAGTGTATCCCAGCCCAGCCCAGCCCAGTAGAGCCCAGCCCAGCCCAGTCCAGCCTAGTGGATTCCAGCCCAGCCGAGTAGAGCCCAGTCCAGCCCATTAGAGCCCAGTGGAGCCCAGTCCAGCCCAGTGGATTTCAGCCCAGCCCAGTCCAGCTCAGTGGAGCCCAGTCCAGCCAAGTAGAGCCCAGTCCAGCCCAGTGGATTCCATCCCAGCCCAGTAGAGCCCAGTCCAGCCCTGTGGATTCCAGCCCAGTCCAGCCCAGTGGATTCCAGTCCAGCCCAATGGATTCCAGCCCAGCCCAGTGGAGCCCAGTCCATCCCAGTGGAATCCAGCCCAGCCCAGTGGAGCCCAGCCCAGCCCAGTAGATCCCAGCCCAGCCCAGGACAGTAGAGCCCAGTCCAGCCCAGTTCAGCTCAGTGGATTCCAGCCCATCCCAACCCAGCCCAGTAGAGCCCAGTCCATTCTAATAGAGCCCAGTCCAGCCCAGTCCAGCTCAGTGGAGCCCAGCCCGGCCCAGTAGAGCCCAGTCCTGCCCAGCCCAGCCCAGTGGAGCCCAGTCCAGCCCAGTAGAGCCCAGTCCAGCCCTGTCCAGCCCAGTGGATTCCAGCCCAGCCCAGTAGAGCCCAGTCCAGCCCAGTGGATTCCAGCCCAGCCCAGTAGAGCCCAGAACAGCCCAGTCCATTCCAGTGAATTCCAGTCCAACCCAGTGGATTACAGCCCAGCCCAGTAGAGCCCAGTCCAGACCAGTGGATTCCAGCCCAGCCCAGTAGAGCCCAGTCCAGCCCAGTCCAGCCCAGTGGATCCCAGCCCAGCCCAGTAAACCCCAGCCCAGTCCATTCCAGTGAATTCCAGTCCAACCCATTGAATTCCAGTCCAGCCCAGTAGAGCCCAGTCCAGCCCATTAGAGCCCAGTCCAGCCCAGTGTAGCCCAGCCCAGCCCAGTAGAGCCCAGTCCAGCCAAGTAGAGCCCAATCCAGCCCAGTCCAGCTCAGTGGAGCCCAGCCCAGCACAGTAGAGCCCAGTCTTGCCCAGCCCAGCCCAGTGGAGCCCAGTCCGGCCCGGTAGAGCCCAGTCCAGCCCAGTGGATTCCATCCCAGCCCAGTAGAGCCCAGTCCAGCCCAGTGGATTCCAGCCCAGTCCAGCCCAGTGGATTCAAGTCCAGCCCAGTGGATTCCAGCCCAGCCCAGTGGAGCCCAGTCCAGCCCAGTGGAGCCCAGCCCAGCCCAGTGGAGCCCAGTCCAGCCCAGTGGATTCCAGCCCAGCCCAGCCCAGTAGAGCCCAGTCCAGCCCAGTGGATTCCAGCCCAGCCCAGTAGAGCCCAGTCCAGCCCAGTGGATCCCAGCCCAGCCCAGCCCAGCCCAGTGGATTCCAGCCCAGCTGAGTAGAGCCCTGTTCAGCCCAGTAGAGCCCAGTCCAGCCCGGTGGAGCCCAGCCCAGCCCAGTCCAGCGGATTCCAGCCCAGCCCAGTCCAGCCGATTCCAGTATAGCGTGGGGCACCAATGCAGAGCAGAGTGCACTGGTGTTTATTTTATTGGAAGTTTATTTCACTCTGTAAAACACTCAGAGACCTGGGGAGTGATATGTTTTTAATTTTTTTTTAACCTTTATTTAACTAGGCAAGTCAGTTAAGAACAAATTCTTATTTTCAATGACAGCCTAGGAACAGTGGGTTAACTGCCTGTTCAGGGGCAGAACAACAGATTTGTACCTTGTCAGCTCGGGGGTTTGAACTTGTAACCTTCCGGTTTCTAGTCCAAAGCTCTAACCACTAGGCTACCCTGCCGCCCCATATGTGCATGCATTCCTCTGCTTTTCCCTCTTTCTCCACCTCCTCCTTCTCATTCTCCCTCATTTTGTGGGCAGTGAGCCTCTCTCCACTTCCCCCTCATCTATCTACCACTCTCTCCACTCCCCCCTCATCTCTCTATCCCCCCCGTTCCCCTCTCTCTCCACTCCCTCTCATCTATCTATCCTTCTCTCCACTCCCCCTCATCTATCTACCCCTCTCTCCACTCCCCCTCATCTATGTATCCCTCTCTCCAACTCTCCCTTCATCTATCTTCCCCTCTCTCCCTCCCCCTCATCTCTTTATCCCCCCGTCCCCTCTCTCTCTCCACTCCCCCTCATCTCTCTATCCCTCTCTCCACTCCCCCTCATCTCTCTATCCCCCCGTTCCCTCTCTCTCTCCACTCCCCTCTCATCTATCTATCCTTCTCTCCACTCCCCCTCATCTATCTACCCCTCTCTCCACTCCCCCTCATCTATCTACCCCTCTCTCCACTCCCCCTCATCTATGTATCCCTCTCTCCAACTCTCCCTTCATCTATCTTCCCCTCTCTCCACTCCCCCCTCATCTCTTTATCCCCCGTCCCCCTCTCTCTCTCCACTCCCCCTCATCTCTCTATCCCTCTCTCCACTCCCCCTCATCTCTCTATCCCCCCGTTCCCTCTCTCTCTCCCCTCCCCTCTCATCTATCTATCCTTCTCTCCACTCCCCCTCATCTATCTACCCCTCTCTCCACTCCCCCTCATCTATCTACCCCTCTCTCCACTCCCCCTCATCTATGTATCCCTCTCTCCAACTCTCCCTTCATCTATCTTCCCCTCTCTCCACTCCCCCTCATCTCTTTATCCCCCCGTCCCCTCTCTCTCTCCACTCCCCCTCATCTCTCTATCCTCTCTCCACTCCCCCTCATCTATCTACCCCTCTCTCCAACTCCCCTTCATCTATCTTCCCCTCTCTCCTCTGCCCTCATCTCTCTATCCCCCGTTCCCCTCTCTCTCTCCCCTCCCCTCATCTCTCTATCCCTCTCTCCACTCCCCCTCATCTATCTACCCCTCTCTCCACTCCCCCTCATCTATCTACCCCTCTCTCCACTCCCCCTCATCTATGTATCCCTCTCTCCAACTCTCCCTTCATCTATCTTCCCTCTCTCCACTCCCCCTCATCTCTTTATCCCCCGTCCCCCTCTCTCTCTCCACTCCCCCTCATCTCTCTATCCCTCTCTCCACTCCCCCCTCATCTATCTACCCCTCTCTCCAACTCCCCTTCATCTATCTTCCCCTCTCTCCTCTGCCCCTCATCTCTCTATCCCCCCCGTCCCCCTCTCTCTCTCCACTCCCCCTCATCTCTCTATCCCTCTCTCCACTCCCCCTCATCTATCTACCCCTCTCTCCAACTCCCCTTCATCTATCTTCCCCTCTCTCCTCTGCCCCTCATCTCTCTATCCCCCCGTTCCCCTCTCTCTCTCCACTCCCCCTCATCTCTCTATCCCCTCTCCACTCCCCCTCATCTATCTACCCCTCTCTCCACTCCCCCTCATCTATCTACCCCTCTCTCCACTCCCCCCTCATCTATGTATCCCTCTCTCCAACTCTCCCTTCATCTATCTTCCCCTCTCTCCACTCCCCCTCATCTCTTTATCCCCCTTCCCCCTCTCTCTCTCCACTCCCCCTCATCTCTCTATCCCTCTCTCCACTCCCCCTCATCTATCTACCCCTCTCTCCAACTCCCCTTCATCTATCTTCCCCTCTCTCCTCTGCCCCTCATCTCTCTATCCCCCCGTTCCCTCTCTCTCTCCACTCCCCCTCATCTCTCTATCCCTCTCTCCACTCCCCCTCATCTATCTACCCCTCTCTCCAACTCCCCTTCATCTATCTTCCCCTCTCTCCTCTGCCCCTCATCTCTCTATCCCCCGTTCCCCTCTCTCTCTCCACTCCCCCTCATAGCTCTATCCCTCTCTCCACTCCCCCTCATCTATCTTCCCCTCTCTCCTCTGCCCCTCATCTCTCTATCCCCCCGTCCCCTCTCTCTCTCCACTCCCCTCTCATCTCTCTATCCCTCTCTCCACTCCCCCTCATCTATCTTCCCCTCTCTCCTCTGCCCCTCATCTCTCTATCCCCCCGTTCCCCTCTCTCTCTCTCTCCACTCCCCTCTCATCTCTCTATCCCTCTCTCCACTCCCCCTCATCTATCTTCCCCTCTCTCCTCTGCCCCTCATCTCTCTATCCCCCGTTCCCCTCTCTCCCTCCACTCCCCCTCATAGCTCTATCGCTCTCTCCTCTCCCCCTCATCTATCTTCCCCTCTCTCCTCTGCCCCTCATCTCTCTATCCCCTGTCCCCTTCTCTCTCTCCACTCCCCTCTCATCTCTCTATCCCTCTCTCCACTCCCCCTCATCTATCTTCCCCTCTCTCCTCTGCCCCTCATCTCTCTATTCCCCGTTCCCCTCTCTCTCTCCACTCCCCTCATATCTCTATCCCCTCTCCACTCCCCCTCATCTATCTTCCCTCTCTCCTCTGCCCCTCATCTCTCTATCCCCCCATTCCCCGCTCTCTCTCCCTCCATTCCTCTCCATCTCATTGTGTAAGTATCTAGTATATCTTGGCTATTTCCTCAATCAGAGTGTTTATATCAGTAATCTGTTCATCCAGACGTTTTAAATAACATCTCTACGTGTTTAGAAACACTGCCCAGGCCCTCTAATGAATTTATGTTAATGCCTGACTCTACTGCTGCTGCTGTGTGTGTGCGTGCGTGCGTGTGTGTGTGTGCGTGTGTGTGTGCGTGCGTGTCAGTCACAGTCATACAGTCACAGTCATACAGTCAAAGTCATACAGTCACAGTCACATTCATACAGTCACAGTCATACAGTCACAGTCATACAGTCATACAGGCACAGTCATACAGTCATACAGGCACAGTCATACAGTCATACAGGCACATTCATACAGTCATACAGGCACATTCATACAGTCATACAGGCACAGCCATACAGTCATACAGGCACTTTCATACAGTCATACAGGCACAGTCATACAGTCATACAGGCACAGTCATACAGTCAAAGTCATAACGTCACAGTCACATTCATACAGTCACAGTCATACAGTCACAGTCATACAGTCATACAGTCACATTCATACAGTCATACAGGCACAGTCATACAGTCACATTCATACAGTCACATTCATACAGTCATACAGGCACAGTCATACAGTCACAGTCACATTCATACAGTCATACAGTCACAGTCATACAGTCACATTCATACAGTCATACAGGCACAGTCATACAGTCACATTCATACAGTCATACATTCACAGTCATACAGTCACATTCATACAGTCATACAGGCACAGTCATGCAGTCACAGTCATACAGCCACAGTCATACAGGCACAATCATACAGTCGCAGTCACAGTCATACAGTCACAGTCACATTCATACAGTCACAGTCACAGTCATACAGTCACAGTCATACAGTCACAGTCATACAGTCATACAGTCATACAGTCACAGTCATACAGTCACAGTCATACAGTCACAGTCATACAGTCACATTCATACAGTCATACAGGCACAGTCATACAGTCACATTCATACAGTCATACATTCACAGTCATACAGTCACATTCATACAGTCACAGTCATACAGTCATACAGGCACAGTCATACAGTCACATTCATACAGTCATGCATGCACATTCATACAGTCACATTCATACAGTCACAGTCATACAGTCACATTCATACAGTCACATTCATACAGTCACATTCATACAGTCACAGTCATACAGTCACATTCATACAGTCACAGTCATACAGTCACATTCATACAGTCATGCAGGCACAGTCATACAGTCACATTCATACAGTCATACAGGCACAGTCATACAGTCACATTCATACACGTGGAGTGTATGTAATGAACAGTGAATCCCAATAAACAGGAGAGGACGTGCAGGGAGTGCGAGTACAGCTGTCCTGTTAGATGATGTAATGTTATCCTACAGCGTGACTCAACTGAGCCATTACTCCTGGGGGAACATAGGCTATCATGTACATGTACATCATCTAATGATATTTACGATTTTCCTTTCAATTTCAATGTCACAATTTTTCTATTAATTACTTCAACATACGATTCCAAAATGTTAATATGTCAATGTAAGATATACAAGAGCAATATCAATATCATCACAAGCACAAGGTACAATTACTCATGGGAAGAGCGTGGGAATTGGGAGGCGTGTGAGTTGAGAGAGAGGAGAAAGAGTCTGACAGACAAGCAGATTGCAGAGTACACTGATGGTAGATGAGAAGCTCTTCAGCCAATGAAGCCCCCTCGTCTGTGCGTGTGCTCTCTCTCCCTCTCTGACTAACCCGTCATTTGTCGGCCCAGTCTCATCAGAACAGACAGGTGTGATTATATTCAAATGAGATAGCTGTCACTGTGATGACTTCATCTGTAATGTTTACCTGTTTTCATACGCCTGCTGAAACATGATGTGGGAATTCTTTAGCGTTAAAATATAACAGGATAATAGACCTATCAGGCAATATCAAGTGTAATTCATTCATTTGACAGTGTAGAGTAATGTAAGAAAATGCAATGGAAGTGTGTGCGTGTGTGTGTGCATGTGTGTGTGTGTGTGTGTGTGTGTGTGTTGAGTGTGTTTGTGCTCCATACATTTGAGAGGAACAAAGGTGAACCAAGTGATATGTTGCAATCGCATGTAATGCTGCTGGTCATGGCCCGTATCCACACTGAGTCTCAGAAAACGGCCCTAGGAATCCTGTTAACACCTGGTTTAAGACTAAAACAAGTCCCAGCTGAGAGTAGGTTTTAGGATGATGTTAACAAACTCCGAGCCAGAAGTAAATCAACTCATAAAAGTTTACATATGCCGTAGATGCTTTCAATTGCCCAATTTATAGGCATACCCAAAATAGGTATACTTTGTGCTTCATAACTTGAACATTTAAGTTTAAAATGCTCAAAATAAAAAGATGTGATTATTAGCCTTGTGGTTATAAGTATTGAGGCATATCATGTGAATTATGCCTCATTTGAAATAATTGTCAAAAGAGCAAGAAATAGGCTACTGTCACATGTAGGTCCAGATGAATTCTTTCAACAACTATCCTGCAGGAACCACTGACTTGCTGCCTTTTTCTGTTATCAAGACACCAGCTGGCAACGCTTAAATGGTTAGGACAGCTCACAAGTTCTCCTGATTATTGGTTGACGAGGTGGAAGTCACGACTAAAGAGGATTCATGCAAAGCTTTTATTTTTACACACAAGAGTAGGAGTAAAATCCCTCTATCATCAGCACTTATGACAAATGTTCTACTCTGAGACATTTTGTTTATATGGCCCCAGATCTCCACACACACATCCAGGTCTTCTGAACAGGCTGTTTATTCCCATCCAATTTAACCTGTAGGAGGGCTGAAGTGCCTCACATAAACCATTTCTGGAGAAATAGGATTTTCCAACCCTACTTCACCCCTCACTGGCTGGTGACTGTAAATTCCTGTTTGTGTGTGTGGCTGACAATATACAGTATGTATGTCTGATCGAGTGTGTAGTGAGACAGATAGAAAAACTATTCATTTCCACCTTACACAAATTTACCCAGAGTACCAACTTTTCAAACAATTGGTCTGGATCTGTGCGTGCTTGTGCGTATGTGTGTGGGCATGTGTGTGTTCGTGGGCACGTGTGTGTGTGTGTGTGTGTGTTCAGCCCCTAAATAAGCGGTCTGGATTGTCATGTAGCTGTTACTGCGGCTTCCATGCAGTATAGCCATAAAACAGAGAATCAGCCCCTAAGACAAAAATTACACCTTTGTTTGTTGGCTGGAGAGAACACAACATATCAGAGACATAGAGAGAGAAAGAGAGAAGGAGAGAGGGAAGGGGCAGAGAGAAGGATAGAGAGGGAAGGGGAAGGAGAGAAAGAGAGAAGGAGAGAGGGAAGGGGCAGAGAGAAGAATAGAGAGGGAAGGGGAAGGAGAGAAAGAGAGAAGGAGAGAGGGAAGGTGCAGAGAGAAAGAGAGGAGAGAAGGGAGGGGCAGAGAGGATAGAGAGGGAAGGGGAAGGAGAGAAAGAGAGAAGGAGAGAGGGAAGGGGCAGAGAGAAAGAGAGGAGAGAGGGAAGGGGCAGAGAGAAAGAGAGAAGCGGAGAAGGAAGGGGCAGAGAGAAAGAGAGGAGAGAGGGAAGGGGCAGAGAGAAAGAGAGAGAGAGGGAAGGGGCAGAGAGAAGGATAGAGAGGGAAGGGGAAGGAGAGAAAGAGAGGAGGAGAGAGGGAAGGGGCAGAGAGAAAGAGAGGAGAGAGGGAAGGGGCAGAGAGAAAGAGAGAAGCGGAGAAGGAAGGGGCAGAGAGAAAGAGAGGAGAGAGGGAAGGGGCAGAGAGAAAGAGAGGAGAGAGGGAAGGGGCAGAGAGA
Organism: Oncorhynchus nerka; assembly: GCF_034236695.1. Lineage (NCBI taxonomy): Eukaryota > Metazoa > Chordata > Actinopteri > Salmoniformes > Salmonidae > Oncorhynchus > Oncorhynchus nerka. The sequence continues at coordinate 60,723,292 of NC_088397.1, forward strand.
AGGAGAGCAGGAAGGGGCAGAGAGAAAGAGAGGAGAGAGGGAAGGGGAAGGAGAGAAAATGAGGAGAGAGGGAAGGGGCAGAGAGAAAGAGAGGAGAGAGGGAAGGGGAAGGAGAGAAAGAGAGAGGAGAGAGGGAAGGGGCAGAGAGAAAGAGAGGAGACAGGGAAGGGGCAGAGAGAAAGAGAGGAGAGAGGGAAGGGGAAGGAGAGAAAGAGAGGAGAGAGGGAAGGGGCAGAGAGAAAGAGAGGAGAGTGGGAAGGGGAAGGAGAGAAAGGGAGGAGAGAGGGAAGGGGCAGAGAGAAAGAGAGGAGAGAGGGAAGGGGCAGAGAGAAAGAGAGAAGCGGAGAAGGAAGGGGCAGAGAGAAAGAGAGGAGAGAGGGAAGGGGCAGAGAGAAAGAGAGGAGAGAGGGAAGGGGCAGAGAGAAGGAGAGCGGGAAGGGGCAGAGAGAAAGAGAGGAGAGAGGGAAGGGGAAGGAGAGAAAATGAGGAGAGAGGGAAGGGGCAGAGAGAAAGAGAGGAGAGAGGGAAGGGGAAGGAGAGAAAGAGAGGAGAGAGGGAAGGGGCAGAGAGAAAGAGAGGAGACAGGGAAGGGGCAGAGAGAAAGAGAGGAGAGAGGGAAGGGGAAGGAGAGAAAGAGAGGAGAGAGGGAAGGGGCAGAGAGAAAGAGAGGAGAGAGGGAAGGGGAAGGAGAGAAAGGGAGGAGAGAGGGAAGGGGCAGAGAGAAAGAGAGGAGAGAGGGAAGGGGCAGAGAGAAAGAGAGGAGAGAGGGAAAGGGAAGGAGAGAAAGAGAGGAGAGAGGGAAGGGGCAGAGAGAAGGATAGAGAGGGAAGGGGCAGAGAGAAGGATAGAGAGGGAGGGGCAGAGAGAAGGATAGAGAGGGAGGGGCAGAGAGAAGGATAGAGAGGGAAGGGAAGAAGAGAAAGAGAGAAGGAGAGAGGGAAGGGGCAGAGAGAAAGAGAGGAGAGAGGGAAGGGGCAGAGAGAAAGAGAGGAGAGAGTGAAGGGGCAGAGAGAAAGAGAGGAGAGAGGGAAGTGGCAGAGAGAAAGACAGGAGAGAGGGAAGGGGCAGAGAAAAAGAGAGGAGAGAGGGAAGGGGCAGAGAGAAAGAGAGAAGGAGAGAGGGAAGGGGCAGAGAGAAAGAGAGGAGAGAGGGAAGGGGCAGAGAGAAAGAGAGGAGAGAGGGAAGGGGCAGAGAGAAAGAGAGAAGGAGAGAGGGAAGGGGCAGAGAGAAAG
>NC_088397.1:60727023-60747023 GCF_034236695.1 Oncorhynchus nerka
ATTGTTACTCTCCGCTTCCTCCACCCTTTCGCTTGTACACTCTTTGACAGGTACTGAATATATATTATTATTTTCTCACAGAAAACTTGAATAAAATCACTGCCAGTCAGGAAACCCATTTATAGGCTATAGTATTACATTGTGGTGGATACCAGAGGGTTCTGGGGTCTAAGCCTGTTCCCTGCCTTCCTCTCCTCTCCCAACTCTCACCTTCAGTGACCCCAGGTGTTCTCCACACTCCGTATAAACACTGAAGCTCAGTGTGGTTGTGTGTGTGTGTGTGTGTGTGTGTGTGTGTGTGTGTGTGTGTGTGTGTGGTGACCTGAGCCAGTGCTGCACCTGTGTTTCAGTGGTAACAGTGTAGCAACAAGTCTGTATATGTGCTTAGGAGATCTATTATATCTTGTTTGTTTTATATTGACCATGCACCGATTCTGCTGCAAGGGACTTGTGTTTGTGTGTGTGTGTGTGAGCGCTTGCATCGATTCTGCTGCAAGGGACGTGTGTTTGTGTGTGTGTGTGATCGCTCGTATCGATTCTGCTGCAGAAGTTAAGTGGGTCAGTGTTTTTGCTGTATTTATTCATGCTCGAGCAAACAAGGTCTCCAGGGCTCGTTTGTGTGTGTGTGTGTTTGCAGGGTTCACTTGCACTTGATTTATCAATCAAAGTGATCGATCTGCTGTGTTGTCACCTCACCTGACCCACTTAAGACCAAGTTACTTGTATCAGTGTGTAATGAGGTATTGAGTAGGATAATCTAGTGATTAAAACATTAGGAACCTTACTGAGGAGAATGTTTAACCCTAATGTCTAATTAGCATAATACAAACATTTGCATAATACAGTATTATTATTTTTTTTACCTTTATTTTACTAGGCAAGTCAGTTAAGAACAAATTCTTATATTTCAATGACAGCCTAGGAACAGTGGGTTAACTCCCTGTTCAGGGGTAGAAACACAGATTTGTACCTTGTCAGCTTGGGGATTTGAACTTGTAACCTTCCGGTTACTAACCTCCAGTTACTAGTCCAACGCTCTAACCACTAGGCTACCCTGCTGCCCCAAATCACAATAAAAATCCATAAATGTAAGATGCGTCTACCGCATCCGCCTGTGTCGCACTTCCACATCTGTTAGAGCGGTGTTACATATCAAATCAAATGTATTTATATAGCCCTTCTTACATCAGCTGATATCTCAAAGTGCTGTACAGAAGCCCAGCCTAAAACCCCAAACAGCAAGCAATGCAGGTGTGGAAGCATGGTGGCTAGGAAAAACTCCCTAGAAAGGCCAAAACCTAGGACGAAACCTAGAGAGGAACCAGGCTATGTGGGGTGGCCAGTCCTCTTCTGGCTGTGCCGGGTGGAGATTATAACAGAACATGGCCAAGATGTTCAAATGTTCATAAATGACCAGCATGGTCCAATAATAATAAGGCAGAACAGTTTAAACAGGAGCAGCAGCACGGCCAGGTGGACTGGGGACAGCAAGGAGTCATCATGTCAGGTAGTCCTGAGGCATGGTCCCAGGTCCTCCGAGAGAGAGAAAGAAAGAGAGAAAGAGAGAATTAGAGAGAGCACACTTAAATTCACACAGGACACCGAATAGGACAGGAGAAGTACTCCAGATATAACAAACTGACCCTAGCCCCCCGACACATAAACTACTGCAGCATAAATACTGGAGGCTGAGACAGGAGGGGTCAGGAGACACTGTGGCCCCATCCGAGGACACCCCCGGACAGGGCCAAACAGGAATGATATAACCCCACCCACTTTGCCAAAGCACAGCCCCCACACCACTAGAGGGATATCTTCAACCACCAACTTACCATCCTGAGACAAGGCTGAGTATAGCCCACAAAGATCTCCGCCAGAGAGTTGAAAACAGCAGGTCTAGGACAGGTAGCACGTCCGGTGAACAGGTCAGAGTTCCATAGCCGCAGGCAGAACAGTTGAAACTGGAGCAGCGGCACGGCCAGGTGAACTGGGGACAGCAAGGAGTCATCATGCCAGGTAGTCCTGAGGCATGGTCCTAGGGCTCAGGTCCTCCGAGAGAGAGAAAGAAAGAAAGAATTAGAGAGAGCATACTTAAATTCACACAGGACACTGGATAAGACAAGAGAAATACTCCAGATATAACAGACTGACCCTAGCTCCCCGACACATAAACTACTGCAGCATAAATACTTAAGGCTGAGAGAGGAGGGGTCAGGAGACACTGTGGCCCCATCCGATGATACCCCCGGACAGGGCCAAACAGGCAGGATATAACCCCACCCACTTTTCGAAAGCACAGTCCCCCCACCACCAGGAGGGATATCTTCAACCACCAACTTACCATCCTGAGACAAGGCCGAGAATAGCCCACAAGATCTCCCCCACGGTAGCCGGAACGTAGAGCATTACAGTACTCTAACCTAGAAGTAACAAAAGCATGGATGAATTTTTCTGCAATATTTTTGGACAGAAAGTTTCTGCAATGTTACATAGATGGAAAAAAGCTGTCCTTGAAACAGTCTTGATATGTTCGTCAAAAGAGAGATCAGGGTCCAGAGTAACGCCAAGGTCCTTCACAGTTTCATTTGAGATGGCTGTACAACCATTAAGAGTAATTGTCAGATTCAACAGAAGATCTCTTTGTTTCTTGGGACCTAGAACAAGCATCTCTGTTTTGTCCGAGTTTAAAAGTATAAAGTTTGCAGCCATCCATCCTTATGTCTGAAACACAGGCTTCTTGCGAGGGCAATTTTTGGGCTTCACCATGTTTCATTGAAATGTACAGCGTGTGTCATCCGCATAGCAGTGAAAGTTAACATTATGTTTTCTAATGACATCCCCAAGAGGTAAAATATATAGTGAAAACAATAGTGGTCCTAAAACGGAACCTTGAGGAACACCGAAATTTACAGTTGATTTGTCAGAGGACAAACCATTCACAGAGACAAATTGATATCTTTCAGAAAGATAAGATCTAAACCAGGCCAGAACTTGTCCGTGTAAACCAATTTGGGGTTTCCAATCTCTCCAAAAGAACGTGATGATCGATGGTATCAAAGCAGCACTAAGGTCTAGGAGCACGAGAACAGATGCAGAGCACAGATGCCGAGCCTCGGTCTGACGCCATTAAAAGGTCATTTACCACTTTCACAAGTGCAGTCTCAGTGCTATGATGGGGTCTAAAACCAGACTGAAGTATTTCGTATACATTGTTTGTCTTCAGGAAGTTGCTACAGCTTTTTCCAAAAATTTAGAGAGGAATGGAAGATTCGATATAGGCCTATAGTTTTTTTGTTTTTTTTCTGGGTGAAGGTTTGGCTTTGTCAAGAGAGGCTTTATTAATGCCACTTTTAGTGAGTTTGGTTCACATCCGGTAGATAGGGAGCCGTTTATTATGTTCAGCATAGGAGGGCCAAGCACAGGAAGCAGCTCTTTCAGTAGTTTAGTTGGAATAGGGTCCAGTATGCAGGCTGAAGGTTTAGAGGCCATGATTATTTTCATCATTGTGTCAAGAGATATAGTACTAAAACACTTGAGTGTCTCCCTTGATCCTAGGTCCTGGCAGAGTTGTGCAGACTCAGGACAACTGAGCTTTGGAGGAATACGCAGATTTAAAGTGGAGTCCGTAATTTGCTTTCTAATGATCATGATTTTATTACTTATTTATTACTGCTGAAGTGAAAGCCATCCTCTCTTGGTGAATGCTGCTTTTTAGTTAGCTTTGCGACAGTATCAAAAATAAATTTTGGATTGTTCTTATTTTCCTCAATTAAGTTGGAAAATAGGATGATCGAGCAGCAGTGAGGGCTCTTCGATACTGCACGGTACTGTCTTTCCAAGCTAGTCGGAAGACTTCCAGTTTGGTGTGGCGTCATTTCCGTTCCAATTTTCTGGAAGCTTGCTTCAGAGCTCGGGAATTTTCTGTATACCAGGGAGCTAGTTTCTTATGACAAATGTTTTTAGTTTTTAGGGGTGCAACTGCATCTAGGGTATTGCGCAAGGTTAAATTGAGTTCCTCAGTTAGGTGGTTAACTTATTTTTGTCCTCTGATGTCCTTGGGTAGGCAGAGGGAGTCTGGATGGGCATCAACGAATCTTTGGGTTGTCTGAGAATGTATAGCATTACTTTTGATGCTCCTTGGTCTGAGCAGATTATTTGTTGCGATTGCAAACGTAATAAAATGGTGGTCCGATAGTCCAGGGTTATGAGGAAAAACATTAAGATCCACAACATTTATTCCATGGGGCAAAACTAGGTCCAGAGTATGACTGTGGCAGTGAGTAGGTCCAGAGACATGTTTGACAAAACCCACTGAGTCAATGATGGCTCCGAAAGCCTTTTGGAGTGGGTCTGTGGACTTTTCCATGTGAATAATAAAGTCACCAAAAATTAGAACATTATCTGCTGTGACTACAAGGTCTGATAGGAATTCAGGGAACTCAGTGAGGAACGCTGTATATGGCCCAGGAGGCCTGTAAACAGTAGCTATAAAAAGTGTTTGTCAGACCATGAGACATCCCGAAAATCGGTCTTCTCACAAAAACTTCTGTAGCATCCAAACGGTTTGGCCTACAAACTTTTATGGCCTACATACTATCCATCTATGGAAAATTGAGACTCTCTACAAGCGTCTGGAGACTCGTTTGAAGATGGTACAGCTGATCAGCCAACTTCTGTCTGTAGCATCCCGAACCGTTTGGGCTACACACTAATATGACTCCTCTGTGCAAAGGTGAGACTCACAAGACTCGTCTGAAGATCCCCCGGTACCAGTTGAAAAAATGAATGGAAGTATATACTTACTCTGTACAAAAGTCATCCATAGGGCTTTTACATATCTGTACATGTTGGATATATAATTCAGACATCCTAATCATAATGGGTAGAGCAGTGTACCTCCACATCTCAGTACAGCATGTTGTCTGTCTGCAGCAGTCATTTCTCATTGATATTCAGAGGTTTGTCTTGTTCTGAAAGGCCAGGGTGGAACTAATTCTCTGTATGTGTTGCGTGGAAATGCTTCCCCCACCCTCTAAAGCCCCACTCTCCTCAGTCTGGTATTTGCTGTTATGTCATTATCTCGTCATTATTATTAACAAAAAAAAAGCAAGGCTCGCTTGCACGCTCAAGGAGTGCAGAAATGGAATATTATATTTAACAATCAATTTCCATGATGGAATTACGCAAATAAGACACTCTCTTTCTTTCTCTCTTTCTCTCTCTTTCTCTCGCTCTCTCTCTCTCATCCTCTACCTTGATGCATCTGTTCATCTGTTAATTTGTTATGGTTTACTCTTTTCATTTACAGACATCTTTTTCACACTCCGAGGCCTGTCTCATGTTCCCCACTTTGCATGATTACGACGCCTCAGCCAAATGCAGGTATGTTTATCCCCGTTTCGCTCCGTTTGCTTCCGTTTAAGAAACTATTTTCAACAGAATCGTCGGAATGAATACACCCCTGATAACAGGTAAACACGGTTAACTTTCATAGCAGCCACGTGGTATTCTTTCTTGCATCTACGCGCTCTCCTCCTCCACCCTTTGCCCTTCGCTTGTGGACTTCAATGCACAACACATCAGCTCTCTGTGACCAGGCGAAACAATCTCTCCAAGCCAAACCATATCATAACCGCTACACACAGCCTACATTGTTGTCACCATATTAGCCAAAATAACATCATAGTCAGCATAGCTAATAGAACTAACGTGTTAGTAAACCCGCTACAATCATGCAGTACAGTGTACATTCAGTAAGCAGTTTAGCAGTTACACCAGCTGGCCCCCGGTGGAAATATATTAGTAAAACCAAAAGCTTACCTTGACATTAAAGAGTTCCAGTGTTGGATAGTCATAGACAACTAGCTAACATAGCACCCCTCTGTTTAAGCCAGGGTGTTTGAGTAGGCTAACCTAGCTAGGTGCATATTTGCTAGCTAAGTAAGTGAATGTAAAGGTGAAGAAAAAATAACGAATTCTCTCTCTTTGAGTCAAGTACTCAACACGTTTTATGCACTGCAGTGCTAGCTAGCTGTAGCTTATGCTTTCAGCACTAGATTCATGCTTTGATCCTTTGATTGGGTGGACAACATGTCAATTCATGCTGCAAGAGCTCTGATAGGTTGCAGGATGTCCTCTGGAAGTTGTCATAATTACTGTGAGATAATTGTGGGTGAGAACCATGAAACTCCTAGGTTTGTATTGAAGTCTATGTACCCAGAAGCTAGCTGTCCTCCAGCCACACATTGGTGCTACCCTACAGAGTGCCTTTGAGGCTACTGTAGACCTCCAAATCAAAGCAAATCAAATCAAATCAAATTTTATTTGTCACATACACATGGTTAGCAGATGTTAGTGCGAGTGTAGTGAAATGCTTGTGCTTCTAGTTCCGACAATGCAGTAATAACCAACAAGTAATCTAGCTAACAATTCCAAAACTACTACCTTATAGACACAAGTGTAAGGGGATAAAGAATATGTACATAAGATATATGAATGAGTGATGGTACAGAGCGGCATAGGCAAGATACAGTAGATGGTATTGAGTGCAGTATATACATATGAGATGAGTATGTAAACAAAGTGGCATAGTTAAAGTGGCTAGTGATACATGTGTTACATAAGGATGCAGTAGATGATATAGACTACAGTATATACGTATACATATGAGATGAATAATGTAGGGTATGTAAACATTATATTAGGTAGCATTGTTTAAAGTGGCTAGTGATATATTTTACATCATTTCCCATCAATTCCCATTATTAAAGTGGCTGGAGTTGAGTCAGTGTGTTGGCAGCAGCCACTCAATGTTAGTGGTGGCTGTTTAACAGTCTGATGGCCTTGAGATAGAAGCTGTTTTTCAGTCTCTCGGTCCCAGCTTTGATGCACCTGTACTGACCTCGCCTTCTGGATGATAGCGGGGTGAACAGGCAGTGGCTCGCGTGGTTGTTGTCCTTGATGATCTTTATGGCCTTCCTGTGACATCGGGTGGTGTAGGTGTCCTGGAGGGCAGGTAGTTTGCCCCCGGTGAAGTGTTGTGCAGACCTCACTACACTCTGGAGAGCCTTACGGTTGTGGGCGGAGCAGATGCCGTACCAGGCGGTGATACAGCCCGACAGGATGCTCTCGATTGCGCATCTGTAGAAGTTTGTGAGTGCTTTTGGTGACAAGCCAAATTTCTTCAGCCTCCTGAGGTTGAAGAGGCGCTGCTGCGCCTTCTTCACGATGCTGTCTGTGTGGGTGGACCAATTCAGTTTGTCTGTGATGTGTACGCCGAGGAACTTAAAACTTACTACCCTCTCCACCACTGTTCCATCGATGTGGATAGGGGGGTGTTCCCTCTGCTGTTTCCTGAAGTCCACAATCATCTCCTTAGTTTTGTTGACGTTGAGTGTGAGGTTATTTTCCTGACACCACACTCCGAGGGCCCTCACCTCCTCCCTGTAGGCCATCTCGTCGTTGTTGGTAATCAAGCCTACCACTGTTGTGTCGTCCGCAAACTTGATGATTGAGTTGGAGGCGTGCGTGGCCACGCAGTCGTGGGTGAACAGGGAGTACAGGAGAGGGCTCAGAATGCACCCTTGTGGGGCCCCAGTGTTGAGGATCAGCGGGGTGGAGATGTTGTTGCCTACCCTCACCACCTGGGGGCGGCCCGTCAGGAAGTCCAGTACCCAGTTGCACAGGGCGGGGTCGAGACCCAGGGTCTCGAGCTTGATGACGAGCTTGGAGGGCACTATGGTGTTAAATGCCGAGCTGTAATCGATGAACAGCATTCTCACATAGGTATTCCTCATGTCCAGATGGGTTAGGGCAGTGTGCAGTGTGGTTGAGATTGCATCGTCCGTGGACCTATTTGGGCGGTAAGCAAATTGGAGTGGGTCTAGGGTGTCAGGTAGGGTGGAGGTGATATGGTCCTTGACTAGTCTCTCAAAGCACTTCATGATGACGGAAGTGAGTGCTACGGGGCGGTAGTCGTTTACCTCAGCTACCTTAGCTTTCTTGGGAACAGGAACAATGGTGGCCCTCTTGAAGCATGTGGGAACAACAGACTGGGATAGGGATTGATTGAATATGTCCGTAAACACACTAGCCGGCTGGTCTGTGCATGCTCTGAGGGCACGGCTGGGGATGCCGTCTGGGCCTGCAGCCTTGCGAGGGTTGACACATTTAAATGTTTTCCTCACATCGGCTGCAGTGAAGGAGAGTCCGCATGTTTTAGTTGCGGGCAGTGTCAGTGGCACTGTATTGTCCTCAAAGCGGGCAAAAAGGTTATTTAGTCTGCCTGGGAGAAAGACATCCTGGTCCGTGACGGTGCTGGTTTTCTTTTTGTAATCCGTGATTGACTGTAGACCCTGCCACATACCTCTTGTGTCTGAGCCGTTGAATTGAGATTCTACTTTGTCTCTATACTGACGCTTAGCTTGTTTTGTTGCCTTGCGGAGGGAATAGTTACACTGTTTGTATTCGGTCATGTTTCCAGTCACCTTGCCCTGATTAAAAGCAGTGGTTCGCGCTTTCAGTTTCACGCGAATGCTGCCATCAATCCATGGTTTCTAGTTTGGGAATGTTTTAATCGTTTCTATGGGAACGACATCTTCAACGCACGTTCTAATGAACTCGCACACCGAATCAGCGTATTCGTCAATGTTGTCGTCTGACGCAATGCGGAACATATCCCAGTCCACGTGATGGAAGCAGTCTTGGAGTGTGGAATCAGATTGGTCGGACCAGCGTTGAACCGACCTCAGCGCGGGAGCTTCTTGTTTTAGTTTCTGTCTGTAGGCAGGGATCAACAAAATGGAGTCAGCTTTTCCGAAAGGACGGCGGGGCAGGGCCTTATATGCATCGCGGAAGTTGGAATAGCAATGATCCAAGGTTTTTCCAGCCCTGGTTGCGCAATCGATATGCTGATAAAATTTAGGGAGTCTTGTTTTCAGATTAGCCTTGTTAAAATCCCCAGCTACAATGAATGCAGCCTCCGGATATATGGATTCCAGTTTGCAAAGAGTCAAATAAAGTTTGTTCAGAGCCATCGATGTGTCTGCTTGGGGGGGAATATATACGGCTGTGATTATAATCTAAGAGAATTCCCTTGTTTAGATAATGCGGTCTACATTTGATTGTGAGGAATTCTAAATCAGGTGAACAGAAGGACTTGAGTTCCTGTATGTTGTTGTGGCCACACCACGTCCCGTTAACCATAAAGCATACGCCCCCGCCCCTCTTCTTACCAGAAAGATGTTTGTTTCTGTCGGCGCGATGCGTGGAGAAACCAGCTGGCTGCACCGTCTCCGATAGCGTCTCTCCAATGAGCCATGTTTCCGTGAAGCAAAGAATGTTACAGTCTCTGATGTCCCTCTGGAATGCTACCCTTGCTCGGATTTCATCAACCTTGTCGTCAAGAGACTGGACATTGGCGAGGAGAATGCTAGGGAGTGGTGCACGATGTGCCCGTCTCCGGAGTCTGACCAGACGACCGCTTCGTTTTCCCCTTTTTCGAAGTCGTTTTTTGGGGTCGCCGGCTGGGATCCATTCCGTTGTCCTGGGTGAAAGGCAGAACACAGGATCCGCTTTGCGAAAGTCATATTCTTGGTCGTACTGATGGTGAGTTGACGCTGCTCTTATGTTCAGTAGTTCTTCTCGACTGTGTGTAATGAAACCTAAGATGACCTGGGGTACCAATGTAAGAAATAACACGTAAAAAAAAAAACTGCATAGTTTCATAGGAACGCGAAGCGAGGCGGCCATCTCTGTCGGCGCCGGAAGTATATGTTAATTGTATAAGAATGTGTTTTAATCAATTATTTGGTGACGTAAATGTATGTTTTGTAATTTTATATAAAATTTAAAACTTTTTAAATGTTTCACTATTTTTATTTTTTATGAAATTCACTGAGGAGGAGGGGGGGTGGCAGGAGGGACAGGGGTAGCCTGGCGGGCTGTCCCAGTCTAGCAAATGCAAACTGAAAATCAGGTTTTGACTCAGTGTACACAAATGGTTGTGTCATGCCTCCTGTGAGTATATAATTTTGTGTGTGTGTGTGTGTGTGTGAGAGAGATTAGGAAACATCTTGACGATTTCATAAATGTATCATGTTTTGGCTAATATGTTGGATAGATGTCCAAAGAGGTTACAAGAGACGGAAATGCAAAAAGTGTCCCACTTATTCCGAATTCACACTATGTGCTGTTGTGGTGATAGAGTGACAGACCTGTCTGAGATGTAACCCTGGGAGCTAAACTACAATAGGAAGAGAACAGACGACAAGAAGACACATTACTGTGCTGTTGTGGTGATAGAGTGACAAACCTGTCTGAGATGTAACCCTGGGAGCTAAACTACAATAGGAAGAGAACAGACGACAAGAAGACATATTGCTGTGCTGTTTTTATTTGTCAGCTTTTCAACCACATTATTAATCAGGGATGTGTTTTCTTGGTCAGGGCATAGCATCAGAAACATCTCCAGTTCTAGGTGTTAGGCTGTGAATGTGGGTTTCTTTTGACTAGGACCAGGAGTGATGTTTACTTGGTTGGTCCAAAGAACAGAAGGATCTGCGTGGGTCAGAGCACAGAGCAAGTGAAGGTTTGTGAAGATATGTGAAGGTTTGTGAAGGTTTGTAAAGGTTTGTAAAGGTTTGTGAAGGTTTGTGAAGGTTTGTGAAGGGCATCGAGTGAATGTGTGGAAACCCTCTTAAGAATGTACCAATCAGTGAGGCAGGTCACAGGAACGCCACATTACGGCTGGATACTGTTTTCAGTCTCAGTCCTCTGGTGAGAGCCGTGTGTGTGTGTGTGTGTGTGTGTGTGTGTGTGTGTGTGTGTGTGTGTGTGTGTGTGTGTGTGTGTGTGTGTGTGTGTGTGTGTGTGTGCGTGCGTGTGCGTATGTGTGTGACTGGACAATCCAAAAACAGTGAAAGTTGCTCTGGTCGTCATCTGGATAGTGTCACACACACACACACACACACAGGCACACACACACAGGCACACACACAGGCACACACACACATACACACACACACACACACGCACGCACGCACGCACGCACGCACGCACGCATGCACGCACACACACACACACACACACACACACACAGGCACACACACACGTACACGTACACATACACCTAGTAAAAAGTTAGTAGGCTCAGGAATTGAGATGATTGGATTCTTGTCATATAATTTAGCTAGATTAAGATGGAAGTTATGACATTAAACTGTTTGTACTTTAACATCTCTGGAATAATAACTGCATCAGTGATGAGAAGGTATCATGTAGGAAGGTGTTTTACTACTCTTGTTTTGTAACACCAAAATCACAGATACACTTACTGTTATCAGGGCCCCAGCGACCTCTCTCCCTCAACCCTCTTCTCTACCTACTCCTCCAACCCCTCCAACCCCTCCTCTCTCCCCCTCTACCCCCTTCTCTACCTACTCCTCCAACCCCTCCAACCCCTCCTCTCTCTCCCTCTACCCCCTTCTCTACTTACTCCTCCAACCCCTCCTCTCTCTCCATCTACCCCCTTCTCTACCTACTCCTCCAACCCCTCCTCTCTCTCCCTCTACCGTCTTCTAGGCCTACTCCTCCAACCCCTCCTCTCTCTCCCTCTACCCCCTTCTCTACCTACTCCTCCAACCCCTCCTCTCTCTCCCTCTACCCCCTTCTCTACCTACTCCTCCAACCCCTCCTCTCTCTCCATCTACCCCCTTCTCTACCTACTCCTCCAACCCCTCCTCTCTCTCCCTCTACCCCCTTCTCTGCCTACTCCTCCAACCTCTCCTCTCTCTCCCTCTACCCCCTTCTCTACCTACTCCTCCAACTCCTCCAACCCCTCCTCTCTCTCCCTCTACCCCTTCTCTACCAACTCCTCCAACCCCTCCTCTCTCTCCCTCTACCCCCTTCTCTACCTACTGCTCCAACCCTTCCAACCCCTCCTCTCTCTCCCTCTACCCTCTTCTCTGTCTACTCCTCCAACCCCTCCTCTCTCTCCCTCTACCCCTTCTCTACCTACTCCTCCAACCCCTCCAACCCCTCCTCTCTCTCCCTCTACCGTCTTCTAGGCCTACTCCTCCAACCCCTCCTCTCTCTCCCTCTACCCCCTTCTCTACCTACTCCTCCAACCCCTCCTCTCTCTCCCTCTACCCCCTTCTCTGCCTACTCCTCCAACCCCTCCTCTCTCTCCCTCTACCCCCTTCTCTACCTACTCCTCCAACCCCTCCTCTCTCTCCCTCTACCCCCTTCTCTGCCTACTCCTCCAACCCCTCCTCTCTCTCCCTCTACCCCCTTCTCTGCCTACTCCTCCAACCCCTCCTCTCCCTCCATCTACCCCCTTCTCTACCTACTCCTCCAACCCCTCCTCTCTCTCCCTCTACCCCCTTCTCTGCCTACTCCTCCAACCTCTCCTCTCTCTCCCTCTACCCCCTTCTCTACCTACTCCTCCAACCCCTCCTCTCTCTCCCTCTACCCCCTTCTCTACCTACTCCTCCAACTCCTCCAACCCCTCCTCTCTCTCCCTCTACCCCCTTCTCTGCCTACTCCTCCAACCCCTCCTCTCTCTCCCTCTACCCCCTTCTCTACCTACTCCTCCAACCCTTCCAACCCCTCCTCTCTCTCCCTCTACCCTCTTCTCTGCCAACTCCTCCAACCCCTCCTCTCTCTCTCCCTCTACCCCCTTCTCTACCTACTCCTCCAACCCCTCCAACCCCTCCTCTCTCTCCCTCTACCGTCTTCTAGGCCTACTCCTCCAACCCCTCCTCTCCCTCCCTCTACCCCCTTCTCTACCTACTCCTCCAACCCCTCCTCTCTCTCCCTCTACCGTCTTCTAGGCCTACTCCTCCAACCCCTCCTCTCCCTCCCTCTACCCCCTTCTCTACCTACTCCTCCAATCCCTCCTCTCTCTCCCTCTACCCCCTTCTATACCTACTCCTCCAACCCCTCCTCCCTCTCCCTCTAACCCCTTCTCTACCTACTCCTCCAACCCCTCCTCTCTCTCCCTCTACCCCCTTCTCTACCAACTCCTCCAACCCCTCCTCTTTCTCCCTCTCCCTCTCTCTCTCTCTCTCTCCTCTGTGTGTTTACAGTAAACAGTGTTCAGGGGTGTCTCCTTTTATGGTCATTTCTCATCCACGTTAAAGTGCATTAAAGCCATGGCATGTCTACCCTCACCCCCTTCTCTCCCACCCCCCTTTCCCCCTTCCCCCGACTCACCAACCTTGTAGTGACCCCCTGGGTACCAAGGCTGTTTGTGGAATACATGTTACAGGGGTGGGTAAATCCAGTCCTCAAGGGCCTGATTGGTGTCACAGTTTAAAGCTGTATTTATGAATATGTGATCTGTACAGTGTGGGACAGCATTATCTCTTATTAAAGCTCACTAATTCCACTTTCCATAGTGTGGCATCAATTACACCTTCACATTGGAGAGAACAGTATGGAGAGGGACAGGGGGAGCAGGTGGAGAGGGACAGGGGGAGCAGGGGGAGAGGGAGCAGGAGGAGAGGGAGAGAGGGAGCAGGAGGAGAGGGAGAGAGGGAGCAGGCGGAGAGGGAGAGAGCGAGCAGGAGGAGAGGGAGAGAGGGAGCAGGCGGAGAGGGAGAGAGGGAGCAGGAGAAGAGGGAGAGAGGGAGCAGGCGGAGAGGGAGAGAGGGAGCAGGAGAAGAGGGAGAGAGGGAGCAGGAGAAGAGGGAGAGAGGGAGCAGGCGGAGAGGGAGAGAGGGAGCAGGAGGAGAGGGAGAGAGGGAGCAGGCGGAGAGGGAGAGAGGGAGCAGGAGGAGAGGGAGAGAGGGAGCAGGCGGAAAGGGAGAGAGGGAGCAGGAGGAGAAGGAGAGAGGGTGCAGGAGGAGAGGGAGAGAAATATGGCTCTGGCTGGAGGTAGAAGGCTTATTTTAAGCTAAAGGGAAAGTTCTCTCTCTCTCTTCCTCTAACTGTTATGGTAAATTATGAAACTGGTCTTGTTATTTTTGACTGTAGAAGATTATCTTTAGTTTAATATGATCATGCTGTCCACTCCTCATTGTGTGTGTGTGTGTGTATGTGTGTAGATGCCAGAGTTCCTGAGAAATAGCCTCACACAAACAGAGGCTCGTCTTTCCCCATCTCTCCCCTCTGCTTCATATCAATCAATCAATCACACACACACACACACACACACACACACACACACACACACACACACACACACACACACACACACACACACACACACACACACACACACACACACACACACACACACACACACACACACACACACACACACACACACACACACACACACACACACACACACACACACACACACACACACACACACACACACACACACACACACACACACGGCTGCCTGTATCGGCTGGGATCTCAGAAGGTTGTTTATTGTCTCAGCTCTGACCACTCTGCAGTTCTAATTAGATTTACCTTCCATGTTTTTCTTTCCCTCACTTGGTTTTTCTTTCCTCTCCTTTGCTCTCTCTTTCTCCTCTTGAGGTGTTTTTCTTCCCTGAGCGACGTGCATTCAGTGTAGGGTTGATGACTAGCCAGGGAAGAGAGGGGTGAAGTCATGAGGAGGTGAGGGAGGAGGAGAGAGCAAGTCCAAGGTGTGAGGTCACAGACAGGTTGTTTAGGCCTACTCTACTCTACTCTATTTTACTCTACTCTACTCTACTCTACTCTACTCTACTCTACTCTATTTTACTCTACTCTACTCTACTTTACTCTATTTTACTCTACTCTACTCTATTGTACTCTACTCTACTCTACTCTATTTTACTCTACTCTATTTTACTCTACTCTACTCTACTTTACTCTACTCTACTCGACTCTATTCTACTCTATCCTGCTCTACTCTACCCTTCTCTACGTAACTTCTATGTGAGAGTTAATAATATGTTAGTCTCCTCTCTTCCTCTCTCTTCTCTTCTCTTATCCTCTTGTCTATCATCCACCCTCTTGTCTCTCATCCTCTCTTCTCTTCTCTTATCCTCTTGTCTATCTTCCACTCCTCTAGTCTCTTATCCTCTCTTCTCTTATCCTCTTGTCTATCGTCCACCCTCTTGTCTCTTATCCTCTCTTCTCTTCTCTTATCCTCTTGTCTATCTTCCACTCCTCTAGTCTCTTATCCTCTCTTCTCTTATCCTCTTGTCTATCGTCCACCCTCTTGTCTCTTATCCTCTCTTCTCTTCTCTTATCCTCTTGTCTATCTTCCACTCCTCTCGTCTCTTATCCTCTCTTCTCTTATCCTCTTGTCTATCTTCCACCCTCTTGTCTCTTATCCTCTCTTCACTTCTCTTATCCTCTTGTCTATCTTCCACTCCTCTCGTCTCTTATCCTCTCTTCACTTCTCTTCTCCTCTTGTCTATCTTCCACTCCTCTCGTCTCTTATCCTCTCTTCACTTCTCTTCTCCTCTCTTCACTTCTCTTATCCTCTCTTCACTTCTCTTATCCTCTCTTCACTTCTCTTCTCCTCTCTTCACTTCTCTTATCCTCTCTTCACTTCTCTTCTCCTCTTGTCTATCTTCCACTCCTCTCGTCTCTTCTCCTCTCTTCACTTCTCTTCTCCTCTCTTCTCTTCTCTTCTCCTCTCTTCACTTCTCCTCTCCTCTCTTCTCATCTCCACTCTCTCTCACCTGTATCACTGGTGATCTGACTGAATCTCCTGCTTCGCAATTCGATTTTCGTGGGAACTTGGGCACCCTGCTGTGCTCCTTTAGCGATGCCAGTGGGAATATCTCACCTCCCTCACTCCTCTGTTCCCTCACCCCTCAGTTCTCTCACCCCACCTGAGGGGTGTGTCACCCTTACCTGGGGGGGATATGTCACCCTTACCTGGGGGGGATCTCCTGTTCTTTGGGGAAGGAACTCAGTGGGGGGTCCCTCTCAGTCTCCACCAAAACCTGAGTGATGCAGGCTCTGTGATGCAGTTAAAAGTGGTGTGTGTGTGTGTGTGTGTGTGTGTGTGTGTGTGTGTGTACTACTGAGGCACATGGGAATAAAAGGAAAAGAAAGGGAGGGGATCGATGAAAGGCAACAACAGTCAAGATCATATCATTTCCCTTGACAATTAGGAGGCCTTCGTCTGAAGGGAACACACACACACACACACACACACACGATAACTTCTTAGCACCTTTTGTTTCCCACTTAAACTTATCTGCTTTGAAAGTGAGTTTTCCAAGAAATAAAATGCCCCCTGGGCCTACTTAAGCAATCATTATTTACAGTATCCAAGTGTGTGTGTATGTGTGTGTGTGTGTGTGTGTGTGTGTGTGTGAATGAGTGAGTGAGTGGGTCAGAGAATCTTTTAAATGGAAAACAAAACATTTCCCCAGTCTTTAGCCGAGTTACCTAGCGCTGCGACCCATGAAGTCCTCTTATGGAACTGTGTACAGTATGTGAGTGAATTGTATGTGTGTAGGCCTGATAAGGTAGTGTGTGTGTGCGCGTGAGAGTTAGTCATGCCACTTTGTTAACCACTGAAGATTTAATGCCTTACATGGAAGAAAACGGACCGGCTGACATCAAGGATCCTTGTGCGGGTTAGCTGTGTGTTTGTGTGAGTGTGTGTGTGTGTGTGTGTGTGTGTGTGTTTGTGTGTATGTACAGTAGTGGATGAAGGCTATCATATCCAACCAGGTCACCCGTGATACAAGTCAGTATTCAACGTCCATCCATGTCTGAGGACGTTGGGAGATGATGTGCAAACCATCCACTAGGGGGCAACAGTGAGCGCTGTTACCTTCAAGTAGGTTTAGGTTTTGCTAGGGTGTTGTGGACTGGGATAGTGGATTGGGCGTAAGCATCTGCCTCTGATTCCAAAGGTTGCAAGTCGAATCCAGCAATAGAAAGTTATTTTTTAGATTTTTTGTTTATTATTATTGCGGATTTTTTTACCCCCTTTTTCGCGCCAATTTCGATCTTGTCTCATCTCTGCAACTCCCCAGCGCGCTCGGGAGGTGAAGGTTGAGTCATGCGTCCTCCTAAACATCAAACCGCGCTTCTTAACACTCGCCCACCTAACCCGGAAGCCAGCCACACCAATGTGTCGGAGAAAACACTGACAACAGAGGTCAGCCTGCAGGCACTCAGCCCGCCAAAAGGAGTCACTAGAGCGCGATGAGCCAAGTAAAGCCTCCTTGGCCAAACCCCTAACCCGGAAGATGCTGGGCCAATTGTGCACTGCCCTAAGAGATTCCCGATCACGACCCGTTGTGATTCAGCCCGGGATCGAACCGGGTCTGTAATGACGCCTCTAGCGTATTTTTATATTTCATATTTATATATTTGATTCTTCAAAGTAGCCACCCTTTGCCTTGTTGACAGATTTGCACACGCTGAGCATTCTCTCAACCAGCTTCACCTGGAATGCTTTTCCAAAAGTTTTGAAGGAGTTCCCACTTGCGGTCCAACTCATCCAAAAGCATCTCAGTTGGGTTGAGGTTGGGTGATTGTGGAGGCCAGGTCATCTTATGCAGCACTCCATCACTCTCCTTCTTGGTCAAATAGCCCTTACACAGCCTGGAGGTGTGTTGGGTCATTGTTCTGTTGAAAAACAAATGATAGTCCCACTAAGCACAAACCAGAAGGGATGGCATATTGCTGCAGGATGCTGTGGTAGTCATGCTGGTTAAGTGTGCCTTGAATTCTAAATAAATAACTGACAGTCACCAGAAGAGCACCCCCACACCATCACACTTCCTCCTCGCTGCTTTGCGGTGGGAACCACACATGTAGAGATCATCCGTTCATCTACTCTGTGTCTCACAAAGACACGGTGGTTGGACCAAAAATCTCAAATTTGGACTCATCAGACCAAAGGACCTATTTTCACCGGTCTAATGTCCATAGCTTGTGTTTTTAAGCCCAAGCAAGTCTCTTCTTCTTGTTAGTGTCCTTTAGTATTGGTTCTTACAGCAATTTGACCATGGTTCACGCAGTCTCCTCTGAACAGTTGATGTTGAGATGTGTCTTTTACTTGAACTCTGTGAAGCATTTATTTGGGCTGTGTCACGCCCTGGTCTTAGTTTTTGTATTTATATATTTATTTGGTCAGGCCAGGGTGTGACATGGGTTTATTTTGTGTTGTGTTTTCGTATTGGGGTTTTAGTAGGCATTGGGATTGTGGCTGAGTAGGGGTGTCTAGCATAGGCTATGGCTGCCTGAGGCGGTTCTCAATCAGAGTCAGGTGATTCTCGTTGTCTCTGATTGGGAACCATATTTAGGTAGCCTGGGTTTCACTGTGTGTTTTGTGGGTGATTGTTCCTGTCTCTGTGTTAGTTATTTTTCACCAGATAGGCTGTATAGGTTTTCACATTCCGTTTTTTGTTTTTGTATTGTTCGTATTTTTCTATATTAAATATGTATCGAACTAACCACGCTGCATTTTGGTCCGACTCTCCTTCGACGGAAGAAAGCCGTTACAGAATCACCCACCACACAAAGACCAAGCAGCGTGGTGACAGGCAGCGACAGCAGAAGCAGCGAAAGGAGGAATGGACATGGGAAGACGTTTTGGATGGCAAAGGTTGTTACACTTGGGAGGAGATACTGGCTGGAAGAGATCGCCTCCCATGGGAACAGGTGGAGGCACTTAGGAGAGCAGAGGCAGCCGGAGAGAGGAGCCGACGATACGAGGGAACACGGTTGGCAAGGAAGCCCGAAAGTCAGCCCCAAAAAATGTATTAGGGGGGGGCTCAGGGAGAGTGTGGCAGAGTCAGGGTTCAGACCTGAGCCAACTCCCCCTGTTTATTGTGAGGAGCAGCGATCACAGGACTCCTGGACTTGGGAGGAGATATTGGACGGAAAAGGAACCTGGGCACAGCCTGGTGAATATCGGCGAAAGCGGAGAGGCGCTGGTATGAAGAGGCAGCACGGCGACGCGGATGGAAGCCCAAGAGTCAGCCCCAAAAAGGTATTGGGGGGTGGCTCACAGGGAGTATGGCTACGCCAGGTAGGAGACCTGCGCTAACTTCCTGTGCTTACCGGGGGGCTAAAGAGACCGGGCAGGCACCGTGTTATGCTATTGAGCGCACGGTGTCTCCAGTGCGGGTGCATAGCCCAGTGCGGTACATACCAGCTCTTCGTATTGGCCGGGCTAGAGTGGGCATCGAGCCAGGTAAGGTTGGGCAGGCTCGGTGCTCAAGAGCTCCAGTGCGCCTGCACGGTCCGGTCTATCCAGTGCCACCTCCACACACCAGTCCTCCGGTGGCAGGTCCCCGCACCAGGCTTCCTGTGCGTGTCCGCGGTCCAGTACTACCAGTGCCAGCACCACACACCAGGCCTTCAGTGCGCCTCGCCTGTCTAGCGCTATCGGAGCCTCCCGCCTGTTCAGCGCAGCTGAGCCTTTCTCCTCTCCTGCGCTGCTAGAGTCTCCCGCCTGTTTAGCGCAGCCAGAGCCTTTCTCCTCTCCTGCGCTGCCGGAGCCTCCCGCCTGTTCAGCGCTGCCAGAGCCTTCCTCCTCTACAGCGCAGCTGGAGTCTCCTGCCTGTTCAGCGCAGCCAGAGCTGTCAGCCTGCATGGAGCAGCCAGTGCTGCCAGTCTGCATAGAGCAGCCAGAGCTGTCAGTCTGCATGGAGCAGCCAGAGCTGCCAGTCTGTATGGAGCAGCCAGAGCTGCCAGTCTGCATGGAGCAGCCAGAGCAGCCAGATCTGCCAGTCAGCCAGACTCTTCCAGATCTGCCAGTCAGCCAGACTCTTCCAGATCTGCCAGTCAGCCAGACTCTTCCAGATCTGCCAGTCAACCAGACTCTTCCAGACTCTTCCAGATCTGCCAGTCAACCAGACTCTTCCAGATCTGCCAGTCAACCAGACTCTTCCAGATCTGCCAGTCAACCAGACTCTTCCAGATCCGCCAGCCAGCCAGGATCTGCTGGAGCCAACTACCTGCCTGAGCTTCCTCTCAGTGCTGAGCTTCCTCTCAGTGCTGAGCTTCCTCTCAGTGCTGGGCGTCCCCTCAGTGTTGAGCTTCCCCTTAGTGTTGAGCTTCCCCTCTATGCTGAGCTT